>NC_140168.1:41813005-41834800 GCF_963971535.1 Notolepis coatsorum | reverse complement strand
TTCTGTAAGCCCCCCCAGGCTCTGGAGGCCACTAAGGGCTGTGCGGACTGCAGGGCCAGCTTCTGTAACGAGTGCTTTAAGCTGTACCACCCCTGGGGGACGCCGCGAGCTCAACACGAACACGTCCAGCCCACCCTCAACTTCCGGCCCAAGGTGAGCTGTGCTGTGCAGGGCTGGCCAATGGCCAATAGCACAATGATCATGTGACCTAACCAGGAAGAAGATAGACCGGGCCCGCGTACAGCGAAGACCCTCTCTGATTGGTTTAGCTCCGAAGGGCTCTGGGCTAGAAATGTCCGCCTTGTACATTATATTCTCTGCTTCGAAGTGGTTATGCTTTGGCCCTCTTTCGAAGTGGCTTATGCTTGGAGTTTGGGATCAGGGCTGGTGGTCCATCGCCCTGCTCTAAAGATAAACTCTAAGCATAACCCACTTTGAAAGAGGGCCAAAGCATAACCACTTCGAAGCAGAGAATATATATGTACAAGGCGGAAGAGCCCTTCGGAGCTAAACCAATCAGAGAGGGTCTTCGCTGTACGCGGGCTAGCCAATCAGAGAGCGTCTTCGCAAACTACGGCTACGAAAAAAAATCACGCACCTGGGCCACCTAAAGTAGGGCTTTGGGCCAAATTTGTATCGTAACACTTTCAGCGCCAGACCCGACATTTCTCGGGCTATCTCTCCAGCGGTTGAGCGCCAGAAAAATCTCGGGTTTTTATAGTTTTTTCTTTTATTCAATTATTTTATTCTATACAGTCTCACTGACCTCGGTGTATCATTGGGACTCATTCTGAGACCTCGAGATTGCAATGCCGTCCGAATCCTGCTAGGTGGCAGTATCGCCTACCATTTGAAACCTTATTTCACACTGTGTGTTACATTTTATATAGTCTGGGGGGAGAATGGGACCCGGCCAAGTGAAATGCTTCATTCAAGCCACTTGGAACACGTCCAGTACACTTGATGCATAGTTTGTCCCATTTCATGTCAGGGACCCGATGGACATCAATACTGGAAATCGCGATCAGACAATTGGAATATTCATTTTGGAATACCTCCTAGCAAAGGTAAGGACTATATGACGTCAATCGTACTTTGATCCTACAATGATTTCACATCGATCGCAACGATCATATGTCACATACTCCAAAACGTATGCCGTTGCTGACGATCAGAGCATCACAAAACTACCCCCCCCCTTTGATGCCTTCATGATGAAACATAATACCTATTATATACCTTTGATTTGGAAATATTATCATGTCCAGGCGAGCAACACGAACGACTTTCGCAAAATGCACATAGCGCTCCATAACTCAGCTTCCAGGAATTAGCCCGGATCACTCTGAAACTATACAATATTCACCACGGGATAACACGCGAATGTATACATGAAATAATTTACTCTTTTTTACATGTTGGACGAGACATAGTGACTGTCAAATGAGCCATAGTATTGTCTCCTAATAATATAGATATAGCTCTGCAAACATCGTGAAACACTGTGAAATTAAACCATCTTTTTAAGCGTGGCCACAGGCAGCGCAGATGGGGATTAAGCGTGGCACTGAAAGTGTTAAAGGGGAACCAATGCCCATTTTCAAAATTGAGACATGGTCCAATTTTAGTTTTCCAAATGTATTAGCAAACATGAACAAATCCAGAGTGTGATGTCATCAAGTAAGGAACTGCTACATAGAATTGGGAAACAGTATATAGGTATATGTTCTGTTTCAGAACTAAGAACACTACAATAGAATAAAGCTCATTTGGGCATATAAAATAAAACAAACATTACGTGGGTCCATAAAGTATTCTCGGCCCATGCTTCACAATGGTGGAACGAACTTCCCACCACACAACAAAACCGGACCAATTTTCTGTCGTCAATTAAAAACATGAAAGAAAACTAACCTTCATACTGTCTTTTACTATCATGCACTTTGCCATTAACACTTTGATTACCACTGGTGAACATGGTAAAACGTGGTTAAATGCCACCACCCACTTCAATGATAGCGTTGTGAACGCATAATCTCTGTCTTAAATTATGGCTATGTGTCTAATCTGCCCGTCGTTTATCAATGACTTGTTTGCAGTCAACATTGTCGAAACGGATTGTTTTTTAATCAGTTCATTTCCGTTTTATAGCATTTTGAATTGGAATTACGAAATTGGGATGGGAGAAAAATAGAAAAATAAGGAGAAAAAGGGGATACAAAAAAAATAATAACTTTTTCTGTGAGTGCTGGTACTTCCAGTATTATTCTCATTAAGACCGCACACTGGGTAAGAGACTGTTTGAAAAAGGTTTGAGTTGTGCTTGCAACCACCTTAATGGTAGAATCTGTAATGCTGTCAAACAGTGACCTCTAGGCAAAAGAGCGCCACTTGGTATTACACTTTGTTTACATTATTTGGTTTGGTATGATGTGTGAGTTTACAAGCTTGGGTATCCTTGTGCTAGACCTACCTTTGCACTGTAGGGGGTAAGAAGTAAAATGTTATCCCAAGGTTTAGACACTCCTATGCTAGACTACTATTAAGATAAGATCAGATAAGATAGTCCTTTATTGATCCCTTTGGGGAAATTTGGGCGTCATAGCAGTATGGTGGAGGAGAGGTAATAGTAGAAAGACAAATATAGGCAATACAATTTGATCTGAATATAAAAATATGTGAAGAAATAAACAGTGTAAACAAAGGCGCAGATGAGGGTTTGTATGCCCTATTGGTTATATTCTTATACTAGGAGGGGTAAAAAGTCATGCCATTTGTAACATATGGTACCACTACAACCTCCTCTCCTCCTCTCCTCCTCTCCTCCTCTCCTCCTCTCCTGTGCTCCCTAGGTTCTGACATGTCCAGAACACGACCTGGAGAAGCTCCAGTTCTACTGTCGGACCTGCCAGCGGCTGCTGTGCCCACTCTGCAAGCTGCGCCGCGTCCACACCGGACACAAGATCCTGCCGGTCGCCCAGGCTTACCAGGCCCTTAAGGTGGGAATCCGGTACCCTGGTAATGAGGTCATCAGAACTAGCACCCCTCCCCCTAAAAATATTATATATTAGTATTAGATATTAGTAATCAGGACGCTTTTGTGAAACCTTAATCTGACTTGAAATGTTAAAGCAACATGGGAAATGCCCTTACCGTCGTCTCCAGTTAGGCAAGAAGATAGACACCAATTTCCTCTCTGTGCGTTCAGTAGAAAGCTATCCGGCTGCAAGCTAGCCTAGCGTAGCACAAATGAATGGAAGTGGATATGGATCAGCTAGCCTAGCTGTTGACCAAAAACACCTCTCCCTGAGTTTTTGTTAGCTGATCCGTATCTGCTTCCATTAATTTGTGCTAAGCTAATTGGTATCTATCATCTTGTCTGATTCTGGAGAAGACGGTAAGTGCATTTCCCATAATGTCGGCGTGTTCCTTTACAGTCTTGGTACATACGAATGATGTGTACAGTACATTGGCCAAATAGACCTTTTTCACAGCAGACATTCAAACTGTTATTTTCACTCAAGTCGCATTCAATTCAACATGTCAGCGTCCAGAAAGCAGACTCAGACTCAGTCGAAACTGGCCCCTGTAAATGTCCTAACCCAACCCCCTCCAATGTACAGTAAATTACCAAGTATGGTTTTGTCAATATTCCAATGTACAGTTTTGCTTGTACAGTTGTACAGTGTCCCCCACCCACCCACCCCTCCTACCCAACCCCTCCCCCCTCCCCACCCCACCCACCCAACCACCTCCAATGTACAGTCCCCCCCCCCCCCACCCACCCACCCAACCTCCTCCAATGTACAGTTTCTACGTCAAATGTATATACTCTCTTTTCTGGACTCTTTTTGTATCACAAACAGTACTGTATTTGCAAATCTGGTATGTCATAAATGTATAGATGTAGCAGTACTGTCTATCTGTATGTCGTGTATGTCATATATGTTATGATGAATTGAAAATGGGGGACCCTGATGTAAACAAGACGAAAGTCTTTCTCTGGTCTGCATCCCCTTAACAATTGTGTGTATTGAGCTGTACTGTACCCATTCTGCAATCTGTTAATAAAGTTTTCAATCAATCAATTCAATCAATCAATGAAGTTTTGAGAAGTTGGACCATTTCAACAACTTCGGGGTGAGTGAGTGGCCCGAATTGAATGTTTAGGTGCTATAGAATGCATCCAAGTACTATGTCTACTACTGTCACCCGAGGGATCTTAAGTTCATCTCACTACATTGATCTGCCCATCTGAGATATGTAGCTAGCATGGTACTGGTCAAGTACATGAAGCTCTGTCCCTGTTTTTGTTGTTGTAGTTTCTCTTTTTGCCTATGTACAGTATTGGGCGTTTTCTTTTCTTTTTTTTTTCTTTCTGTGTGGTGTTTGTATTGTGTTGTCTTGTGGATTGCAACCATGGTGAAGCCAAAGACAAATTTCCATGAAAGTGGACAAATTAAAATATCTATCTATCTAGCATAGCGCAGTGTTACATATTACAACAAGGGAACAAGCAGATCTAACTGGAATGGACCCATTATTAATGTTATTAGCTACAGCTGTGTTTACCCATCTATGACATGTCAAAATGTCTACTCTGAAAAAGATCTATTGATTTGATTAAATGTAACTTTTATTAATACATATAATTACCTAAATATGTTCGTTTAGGGTGATTATAAAGTAAATGTTTTTATTTAATTTTATATACTATTGATTGAATTATTGTTGACATATTGATGTGATCCAGTGAGGAGATGAAGAGCCATATATAAGTCAATTTTAAATATTTGGAACAGTCAGTGTACTTGCAGTTTTATGGTCAAGCCACATCATTAGCACTGAGAACGTTCTACATCACCTGCCACTACACAATTTCTGCTGTCTCTAGTAATGCATACAACACTCAAATGTACAGTATCTACCATAGGTAATGACATTTGGACACATGATTCATCTGATCATATAGTTGACAGATTGCAGATATTACACAGCAGCCCACTATACTACAGAGAGGGGTATGACACTGTACAGTTATGACGTGGTGGGCTAATACGGAGCCAGTGGCGGCCTTTGCTATGTTTCACCCAATTCAGTTGAAACAGGCATCCTCCCAATGGGCCCTTTCGTGCTCTTTCAGCACCATGGACAGCTCAGAGACAGAGGGGGAGCAAGGCCTGACTGATTGATTGATTGACTGAAAATTGTATTAACAGATTGCAGAATGGGTACAATACAGTACCGCTCAATACACACAATTGTTAAGGGGATGCAGACCAGAGAAAGACTTTCGTCTTGTTTACATCAGGGTCCCCCATTTTCAATTCATCATAACATATATGACATACATGACATACAGGTAGACAGTACTGTTACATTTAGACATTCATGACATACCAGAGTACAAAAAGAGTCTAACTCCGTGCCTGATGTGAGCTGTCCATAGTGAGTCATGTGGACATGATGGTCATTGACACTTTTCAGTCCCAAGCTAAATATGGTCATTGCTTTTGTTGTTAATTTAATTTGAGGGAATTGTTATTTTTATGTCAGCTGATTCCTAACACATAGTGCTATTCAATGTGCTAGTAGTTGCCGAGAAGGAAGAGGCTTCTCCTCATTCCAAAGCAAAAATGTAATTGTTTAGTTTAACTACGAGAATTGTTTGGATTATTCCTATGTTGAGCTGTTCATGATGCTGAAAGTGCACATAATGCATTTAAGTCAGAAAATATATAATTATTGATGCAAACCAACTTTGGTGTGTGTGTGTGTGGGGGGGGGGGTCTTGAAACGGGTCCCCAGATACTTAAAGGGGACATGCATTGCTATTCCTTGCACTATTTGGGCAACTTTACACAATTCCTGTAAGTCTATGGAAGACATCTGTAAGGTTTATTTAAAAAATAAAATCATTGTTTTATATTTCTAATGGAGTACTTAAAAGCATAATTTTCCAGCCTCTGGATTTCAGCCTGTTATTGGATGGGCTCCGCCCATAAGCGCTTTCAGTGAGTCACCCACACAGCGTGATACATATGAGAGAGCGAGAGAGAACGAGAGAGAGAGAGAGATGTCCCCGACACACACGCAGTCAAGTTTGTGTATGTGTGTGTCCCCAACGAGGGAGAGAGATGGCGCACACACACTTCTGCAGTCCCTCCCGCCGTCCCTCTCTCTCTCAGCCTTCGGGAGAGGTGTTAGCTGGACAATGCCTAGGCTAACCGGTCATGTCCGCTTCCATACATTGTGCTAAGCTAGGCTAACATGCAGCCAGATAGCTTTCTACTGAACGCACAGAGAGGAAACTGGTATCTATCTTCTTGTCTCTCTCTGGAGAAGATGATAAGCTAATTTCCCAAAATGTTGGCGTGTTCCTTTAAGGCCGCCACTGTACAGAGCTACTGTAAGGTTGTGCATTAGGATTAGGTCTGGCTGGTGGTAATTTCTATTTATTTATAAATCTTCTTTGTCTGTGTGACTTTTCTATTTGACAGGAGAAGATTACCAAGGAGATGAACTACATTCTGTCCAACCAGGAGACAGTGCTGGCTCAGATCACACAGCTAGAGAGTGCCATCACTCAGACTGAGGTGATTGACGCTGCTGATAAAGACAGGAACAGAATCATATTGTCAGAAATACACTGCCTGTATAGCCCTAGTTTCCACTGTGCACAGTATATATTACTGATTACAGTATTGCCTGCATAGAACAAAACATAACTAGGTTTCCCTTGTAGATCTGGACACGTGTTGTGTTAACGCCCCCCCCCCCCTCCCCACGGTCCTCATTCACAACAATGACTCAGGGACAACCTCAGTCAGGCGCCTGTCTGGTTCAGCAAAATTACACAGTACAACCTATTGTGTAAAGCCATATCGCACGCGTTAAATTAGAGCATCACATAGGACTGAACTAGGCGCAAACTGGTCTGACTGCCTTGTCCACCTGTGTTCTCTCTCAGTGTTCCACTTCAAAGGCACCTGACTGGCCTCGTGGCCGTGGGTCCAGCGGAAATGCACAGTGGTACCACACATGATTAATTGGAGCATCACATAGGACAGAACTAGGCGCAAACCTGTCTGCCTGCCTTGTCCACCTGTGTTCTCTCTCAGTGTTCCACTTCAAAGTAGACTAATTAGCTCGATACTGGTTGTACTGACGTTTTCACAGGATCAGAGCGACCATATCCAAATATAGTGCATGGAATGGGAGAGCGGTGGGGAACTGAAATTTAGGCCTAATTCCTTCACATCCCATTGCGGTCGGTCCTAAATTAAATAATATCTCTCGTGGTGGGTCCCACCATGACAAAGAGTGGGAACCCCTGGTCGATAGTCCATTTAATTAAAAAAACATTTACTAAATGGCTTTTCTGAAGTTATTATTTCACTGGAAATAAATGCAGATTGTGACCCCTAGTGTTTGTTTAGACCTATGTGTGTTTGTTAATGCTGTGCTTATAATTTTCCACAAAATGTCAGAAATCAAAGCAAGGCAACATATTGTATTACCAAATTCTTGCCAATATATTGCCCTATCTAGTAGTAATCTATATAGTGTAGGGATGTCCGATATTATCTGCCTACCGATATTATCTGCCGATATTGGCATTACAATGTGATATCGGAAAATATCGGTATCGGTTTAAACTTTTTATTTTTTTTAATTTACATTTCTATAAACTTTATTTACCCAGGCAAGCAAGTAAGAACAAATTCAGATTTTATTTATTGTCAAAAGTATGCATAATGTTGTGTTAATTCCACAACAAGAGATATGTAATGTTAATTACCTGAAATTATTACGTTTTTTTGGGGGGGGGAAACCCTGCATATATCGGTATCGGTTATAGTAACCTATGTAGTGGTATCCTATCTAGTGGTATACTATCTAGTGCAGGTATCCTATCTAGTGGTAACCTATCTAGTGGTAACCTGTGTAGTGGTAACCTTTCTACTAGTAACCTATCTAGTGGTAACCTATCTAGTAGTAATCTAGTGGTAACCTATCGTGTGGTAACCTTTCTAGTAGTAAGCTATTGTGTGGTAACCTTTCTAATAGTGACCTATCTAGTGGTAACCTTTCTAATAGTAACCTATCATGTGGTAACCTTTCTAGCGGGGACCTTATTAGTAGCTAGTCCAGTTTGTAACCGGTCCGTCTGTTTGTCATCTTTGTGTCCGCTCTCCTCCGCCCAGGTGAACAGCGTGGCCGCCAGGGAGCAGCTGACCCAGAGTGTCAGGGACCTGACCGCTGCCCTGGCAGAGCGCCACTCCTCACTGACCCAGGCCCTGGAGGTCGCACGGCAGAAGCGGGGCGAGGCGTTAAGCGGCCAGGTGATGGCCAGGCGGAGCCTCATGGAGCACGCGGGCCTCATGGCCTTCACTCAGGAACTGCTCAAGGAGTCGGACGCGCCGTGCTTCGTTCAGGCCGCCAGGCAAACCCATAACAGGTCTGACGACAGCTGAATGCCAGAGAGAGCGTTCTCCATTTTTTCCCTTCCCTTTGTGTTCTATTTGCCTCTTTGTGTTGTGTGTTTATGTAGATGGGTTCACCTTATGTAGTGTGGCAACAAGTAGGCATGTGAGGTCAGAGACAACAGACAGGCAACAAGTAGACATGTGAGGTCTGAGACAACAGACAGACAACAAGTAGACATGTGAGGTCTGAGACAACAGACAGACAACAAGTAGACATGTGAGGTCAGAGACAACAGACAGGCAACAAGTAGACATGTGAGGTCAGAGACAACAGACAGACAACAAGTAGACATGTGAGGTCAGAGACAACAGACAGGCAACAAGTAGACATGTGAGGTCAGAGACAACAGACAGACAACAAGTAGACATGTGAGGTCAGAGACAACAGACAGACAGACAACAAGTAGACATGTGAGGTCAGAGACAACAGACAGGCAACAAGTAGACATGTGAGGTCAGAGACAACAGACAGACAACAAGTAGGCATGTGAGGTCAGAGACAACAGACAGACAGACAACAAGTAGACATGTGAGGTCAGAGACAACAGACAGGCAACAAGTAGACATGTGAGGTCAGAGACAACAGACAGACAGACAACAAGTAGACATGTGAGGTCTGAGACAACAGACAGGCAACAAGTAGACATGTGAGGTCAGAGACAACAGACAGACAACAAGTAGACATGTGAGGTCAGAGACAACAGACAGACAGGCAACAAGTAGACATGTGAGGTCAGAGACAACAGACAGACAGGCAACAAGTAGACATGTGAGGTCTGAGACAACAGACAGGCAACAAGTAGACATGTGAGGTCAGAGACAACAGACAGACAACAAGTAGACATGTGAGGTCAGAGACAACAGACAGGCAACAAGTAGACATGTGAGGTCAGAGACAACAGACAGACAACAAGTAGACATGTGAGGTCAGAGACAACAGACAGACAGACAACAAGTAGACATGTGAGGTCAGAGACAACAGACAGACAACAAGTAGACATGTGAGGTCAGAGACAACAGACAGACAACAAGTAGACATGTGAGGTCAGAGACAACAGACAGACAACAAGTAGACATGTGAGGTCAGAGACAACAGACAGACAACAAGTAGACATGTGAGGTCAGAGACAACAGACAGACAACAAGTAGACATGTGAGGTCAGAGACAACAGACAGACAACAAGTAGACATGTGAGGTCAGAGACAACAGACAGACAGACAACAAGTAGACATGTGAGGTCAGAGACAACAGACAGACAACAAGTAGACATGTGAGGTCAGAGACAACAGACAGGCAACAAGTAGACATGTGAGGTCAGAGACAACAGACAGACAACAAGTAGACATGTGAGGTCAGAGACAACAGACAGACAGACAACAAGTAGACATGTGAGGTCAGAGACAACAGACAGACAACAAGTAGACATGTGAGGTCAGAGACAACAGACAGGCAACAAGTAGACATGTGAGGTCAGAGACAACAGACAGACAACAAGTAGACATGTGAGGTCAGAGACAACAGACAGACAACAAGTAGACATGTGAGGTCTGAGACAACAGACAGGCAACAAGTAGACATGTGAGGTCAGAGACAACAGACAGACAGGCAACAAGTAGACATGTGAGGTCAGAGACAACAGACAGACAACAAGTAGACATGTGAGGTCAGAGACAACAGACAGGCAACAAGTAGACATGTGAGGTCAGAGACAACAGACAGACAACAAGTAGACATGTGAGGTCAGAGACAACAGACAGGCAACAAGTAGATATGTGAGGTCAGAGACAACAGACAGACAGGCAACAAGTAGACATGTGAGGTCAGAGACAACAGACAGACAACAAGTAGACATGTGAGGTCAGAGACAACAGACAGGCAACAAGTAGACATGTGAGGTCAGAGACAACAGACAGACAGGCAACAAGTAGACATGTGAGGTCAGAGACAACAGACAGACAACAAGTAGACATGTGAGGTCAGAGACAACAGACAGGCAATAAGTAGACATGTGAGGTCAGAGACAACAGACAGGCAACAAGTAGACATGTGATGTCAGAGACAACAGACAGACAGACAACAAGTAGACATGTGAGGTCAGAGACAACAGACAGGCAACAAGTAGACATGTGAGGTCAGAGACAACAGACAGGCAACAAGTAGACATGTGAGGTCAGAGACAACAGACAGACAGGCAACAAGTAGACATGTGAGGTCAGAGACAACAGACAGACAACAAGTAGACATGTGAGGTCAGAGACAACAGACAGGCAACAAGTAGACATGTGAGGTCAGAGACAACAGACAGACAACAAGTAGACATGTGAGGTCAGAGACAACAGACAGGCAACAAGTAGACATGTGAGGTCAGAGACAACAGACAGACAGACAACAAGTAGACATGTGAGGTCAGAGACAACAGACAGGCAACAAGTAGACATGTGAGGTCATAGACAACAGACAGGCAACAAGTAGACATGTGAGGTCAGAGACAACAGACAGGCAACAAGTAGACATGTGAGGTCAGAGACAACAGACAGACAGGCAACAAGTAGACATGTGAGGTCAGAGACAACAGACAGACAACAAGTAGACATGTGAGGTCAGAGACAACAGACAGGCAACAAGTAGACATGTGAGGTCAGAGACAACAGACAGACAGGCAACAAGTAGACATGTGAGGTCAGAGACAACAGACAGACAGACAACAAGTAGACATGTGAGGTCAGAGACAACAGACAGACAACAAGTAGACATGTGAGGTCAGAGACAACAGACAGACAACAAGTAGACATGTGAGGTCAGAGACAACAGACAGGCAACAAGTAGACATGTGAGGTCAGAGACAACAGACAGACAGGCAACAAGTAGACATGTGAGGTCAGAGACAACAGACAGACAACAAGTAGACATGTGAGGTCAGAGACAACAGACAGACAGGCAACAAGTAGACATGTGAGGTCAGAGACAACAGACAGACAGACAACAAGTAGACATGTGAGGTCAGAGACAACAGACAGGCAACAAGTAGACATGTGAGGTCAGAGACAACAGACAGACAGGCAACAAGTAGACATGTGAGGTCTGAGACAACAGACAGGCAACAAGTAGACATGTGAGGTCAGAGACAACAGACAGACAGGCAACAAGTAGACATGTGAGGTCAGAGACAACAGACAGACAGACAACAAGTAGACATGTGAGGTCAGAGACAACAGACAGGCAACAAGTAGACATGTGAGGTCAGAGACAACAGACAGGCAACAAGTAGACATGTGAGGTCATAGACAACAGACAGGCAACAAGTAGACATGTGAGGTCAGAGACAACAGACAGGCAACAAGTAGACATGTGAGGTCAGAGACAACAGACAGACAGGCAACAAGTAGACATGTGAGGTCAGAGACAACAGACAGACAACAAGTAGACATGTGAGGTCAGAGACAACAGACAGGCAACAAGTAGACATGTGAGGTCAGAGACAACAGACAGACAGGCAACAAGTAGACATGTGAGGTCAGAGACAACAGACAGACAGACAACAAGTAGACATGTGAGGTCAGAGACAACAGACAGACAACAAGTAGACATGTGAGGTCAGAGACAACAGACAGACAACAAGTAGACATGTGAGGTCAGAGACAACAGACAGGCAACAAGTAGACATGTGAGGTCAGAGACAACAGACAGACAGGCAACAAGTAGACATGTGAGGTCAGAGACAACAGACAGACAACAAGTAGACATGTGAGGTCAGAGACAACAGACAGACAGGCAACAAGTAGACATGTGAGGTCAGAGACAACAGACAGACAGACAACAAGTAGACATGTGAGGTCAGAGACAACAGACAGGCAACAAGTAGACATGTGAGGTCAGAGACAACAGACAGACAGGCAACAAGTAGACATGTGAGGTCTGAGACAACAGACAGGCAACAAGTAGACATGTGAGGTCAGAGACAACAGACAGACAGGCAACAAGTAGACATGTGAGGTCAGAGACAACAGACAGACAGACAACAAGTAGACATGTGAGGTCAGAGACAACAGACAGGCAACAAGTAGACATGTGAGGTCAGAGACAACAGACAGGCAACAAGTAGACATGTGAGGTCAGAGACAACAGACAGACAGGCAACAAGTAGACATGTGAGGTCAGAGACAACAGACAGACAACAAGTAGACATGTGAGGTCAGAGACAACAGACAGGCAACAAGTAGACATGTGAGGTCAGAGACAACAGACAGACAACAAGTAGACATGTGAGGTCAGAGACAACAGACAGGCAACAAGTAGACATGTGAGGTCAGAGACAACAGACAGACAGACAACAAGTAGACATGTGAGGTCAGAGACAACAGACAGGCAACAAGTAGACATGTGAGGTCATAGACAACAGACAGGCAACAAGTAGACATGTGAGGTCAGAGACAACAGACAGGCAACAAGTAGACATGTGAGGTCAGAGACAACAGACAGACAGGCAACAAGTAGACATGTGAGGTCAGAGACAACAGACAGACAACAAGTAGACATGTGAGGTCAGAGACAACAGACAGGCAACAAGTAGACATGTGAGGTCAGAGACAACAGACAGACAGGCAACAAGTAGACATGTGAAGTCAGAGACAACAGACAGACAACAAGTAGACATGTGAGGTCAGAGACAACAGACAGACAACAAGTAGACATGTGAGGTCAGAGACAAGAGACAGGCAACAAGTAGACATGTGAGGTCAGAGACAACAGACAGACAGGCAACAAGTAGACATGTGAGGTCAGAGACAACAGACAGACAACAAGTAGACATGTGAGGTCAGAGACAACAGACAGACAGGCAACAAGTAGACATGTGAGGTCAGAGACAACAGACAGACAGACAACAAGTAGACATGTGAGGTCAGAGACAACAGACAGGCAACAAGTAGACATGTGAGGTCAGAGACAACAGACAGACAGGCAACAAGTAGACATGTGAGGTCTGAGACAACAGACAGGCAACAAGTAGACATGTGAGGTCAGAGACAACAGACAGACAGGCAACAAGTAGACATGTGAGGTCAGAGACAACAGACAGACAGACAACAAGTAGACATGTGAGGTCAGAGACAACAGACAGGCAACAAGTAGACATGTGAGGTCAGAGACAACAGACAGGCAGGCAACAAGTAGACATGTGAGGTCAGAGACAACAGACAGACAGACAACAAGTAGACATGTGAGGTCAGAGACAACAGACAGGCAACAAGTAGACATGTGAGGTCAGAGACAACAGACAGGCAGACAACAAGTAGACATGTGAGGTCAGAGACAACAGACAGACAGGCAACAAGTAGACATGTGAGGTCAGAGACAACAGACAGGCAACAAGTAGACATGTGAGGTCAGATACAACAGACAGGCAACAAGTAGACATGTGAGGTCAGAGACAACAGACAGGCAACAAGTAGACATGTGAGGTCAGAGACAACAGACAGACAGGCAACAAGTAGACATGTGAGGTCAGAGACAACAGACAGACAGGCAACAAGTAGACAGGTGAGGTCAGAGACAACAGACAGACAACAAGTAGACATGTGAGGTCAGAGACAACAGACAGACAGACAACAAGTAGACATGTGAGGTCAGAGACAACAGACAGACAGGCAACAAGTAGACATGTGAGGTCAGAGACAACAGACAGACAGGCAACAAGTAGACATGTGAGGTCAGAGACAACAGACAGACAACAAGTAGACATGTGAGGTCAGAGACAACAGACAGACAACAAGTAGACATGTGAGGTCAGAGACAACAGACAGACAACAAGTAGACATGTGAGGTCAGAGACAACAGACAGACAGACAACAAGTAGACATGTGAGGTCAGAGACAACAGACAGACAACAAGTAGACATGTGAGGTCAGAGACAACAGACAGACAGGCAACAAGTAGACATGTGAGGTCAGAGACAACAGACAGGCAACAAGTAGACATGTGAGGTCAGAGACAAGAGACAGACAACAAGTAGACATGTGAGGTCAGAGACAACAGACAGACAACAAGTAGACATGTGAGGTCAGAGACAACAGACAGGCAACAAGTAGACATGTGAGGTCAGAGACAACAGACAGACAACAAGTAGACATGTGAGGTCAGAGACAACAGACAGACAGACAACAAGTAGACATGTGAGGTCAGAGACAACAGACAGACAGGCAACAAGTAGACATGTGAGGTCAGAGACAACAGACAGACAGGCAACAAGTAGACATGTGAGGTCAGAGACAACAGACAGACAACAAGTAGACATGTGAGGTCAGAGACAACAGACAGACAACAAGTAGACATGTGAGGTCAGAGACAACAGACAGACAACAAGTAGACATGTGAGGTCAGAGACAACAGACAGACAGACAACAAGTAGACATGTGAGGTCAGAGACAACAGACAGACAGACAACAAGTAGACATGTGAGGTCAGAGACAACAGACAGACAACAAGTAGACATGTGAGGTCAGAGACAACAGACAGACAGGCAACAAGTAGACATGTGAGGTCAGAGACAACAGACAGGCAACAAGTAGACATGTGAGGTCAGAGTCAAGAGACAGACAACAAGTAGACATGTGAGGTCAGAGACAACAGACAGACAACAAGTAGACATGTGAGGTCAGAGACAACAGACAGGCAACAAGTAGACATGTGAGGTCAGAGACAACAGACAGACAACAAGTAGACATGTGAGGTCAGAGACAACAGACAGGCAACAAGTAGACATGTGAGGTCAGAGACAACAGACAGACAACAAGTAGACATGTGAGGTCAGAGACAACAGACAGGCAACAAGTAGACATGTGAGGTCAGAGACAACAGACAGACAGGCAACAAGTAGACATGTGAGGTCAGAGACAACAGACAGACAACAAGTAGACATGTGAGGTCAGAGACAACAGACAGGCAACAAGTAGACATGTGAGGTCAGAGACAACAGACAGGCAACAAGTAGACATGTGATGTCAGAGACAACAGACAGACAGACAACAAGTAGACATGTGAGGTCATAGACAACAGACAGGCAACAAGTAGACATGTGAGGTCAGAGACAACAGACAGGCAACAAGTAGACATGTGAGGTCAGAGACAACAGACAGACAGGCAACAAGTAGACATGTGAGGTCAGAGACAACAGACAGACAACAAGTAGACATGTGAGGTCAGAGACAACAGACAGGCAACAAGTAGACATGTGAGGTCAGAGACAACAGACAGGCAACAAGTAGACATGTGAGGTCAGAGACAACAGACAGACAGGCAACAAGTAGACATGTGAGGTCAGAGACAACAGACAGACAACAAGTAGACATGTGAGGTCAGAGACAACAGACAGACAGGCAACAAGTAGACATGTGAGGTCAGATACAACAAACAGACAGGCAACAAGTAGACATGTGAGGTCAGAGACAACAGACAGACAGGCAACAAGTAGACATGTGAGGTCAGAGACAACAGACAGACAGACAACAAGTAGACATGTGAGGTCAGAGACAACAGACAGGCAACAAGTAGACATGTGAGGTCAGAGACAACAGACAGACAGGCAACAAGTAGACATGTGAGGTCAGAGACAACAGACAGGCAACAAGTAGACATGTGAGGTCAGAGACAACAGACAGACAGACAACAAGTAGACATGTGAGGTCAGAGACAACAGACAGGCAACAAGTAGACATGTGAGGTCAGAGACAACAGACAGACAGACAACAAGTAGACATGTGAGGTCAGAGACAACAGACAGGCAACAAGTAGACATGTGAGGTCAGAGACAACAGACAGGCAGACAACAAGTAGACATGTGAGGTCAGAGACAACAGACAGACAACAAGTAGACATGTGAGGTCAGAGACAACAGACAGACAGACAACAAGTAGACATGTGAGGTCAGAGACAACAGACAGACAACAAGTAGACATGTGAGGTCAGAGACAACAGACAGACAGGCAACAAGTAGACATGTGAGGTCAGAGACAACAGACAGGCAACAAGTAGACATGTGAGGTCAGAGACAAGAGACAGACAACAAGTAGACATGTGAGGTCAGAGACAACAGACAGACAACAAGTAGACATGTGAGGTCAGAGACAACAGACAGGCAACAAGTAGACATGTGAGGTCAGAGACAACAGACAGACAACAAGTAGACATGTGAGGTCAGAGACAACAGACAGACAGACAACAAGTAGACATGTGAGGTCAGAGACAACAGACAGACAGGCAACAAGTAGACATGTGAGGTCAGAGACAACAGACAGACAGGCAACAAGTAGACATGTGAGGTCAGAGACAACAGACAGACAACAAGTAGACATGTGAGGTCAGAGACAACAGACAGACAACAAGTAGACATGTGAGGTCAGAGACAACAGACAGACAACAAGTAGACATGTGAGGTCAGAGACAACAGACAGACAGACAACAAGTAGACATGTGAGGTCAGAGACAACAGACAGACAGACAACAAGTAGACATGTGAGGTCAGAGACAACAGACAGACAACAAGTAGACATGTGAGGTCAGAGACAACAGACAGACAGGCAACAAGTAGACATGTGAGGTCAGAGACAACAGACAGGCAACAAGTAGACATGTGAGGTCAGAGTCAAGAGACAGACAACAAGTAGACATGTGAGGTCAGAGACAACAGACAGACAACAAGTAGACATGTGAGGTCAGAGACAACAGACAGGCAACAAGTAGACATGTGAGGTCAGAGACAACAGACAGACAACAAGTAGACATGTGAGGTCAGAGACAACAGACAGGCAACAAGTAGACATGTGAGGTCAGAGACAACAGACAGACAACAAGTAGACATGTGAGGTCAGAGACAACAGACAGGCAACAAGTAGACATGTGAGGTCAGAGACAACAGACAGACAGGCAACAAGTAGACATGTGAGGTCAGAGACAACAGACAGACAACAAGTAGACATGTGAGGTCAGAGACAACAGACAGGCAACAAGTAGACATGTGAGGTCAGAGACAACAGACAGGCAACAAGTAGACATGTGATGTCAGAGACAACAGACAGACAGACAACAAGTAGACATGTGAGGTCATAGACAACAGACAGGCAACAAGTAGACATGTGAGGTCAGAGACAACAGACAGGCAACAAGTAGACATGTGAGGTCAGAGACAACAGACAGACAGGCAACAAGTAGACATGTGAGGTCAGAGACAACAGACAGACAACAAGTAGACATGTGAGGTCAGAGACAACAGACAGGCAACAAGTAGACATGTGAGGTCAGAGACAACAGACAGGCAACAAGTAGACATGTGAGGTCAGAGACAACAGACAGACAGGCAACAAGTAGACATGTGAGGTCAGAGACAACAGACAGACAACAAGTAGACATGTGAGGTCAGAGACAACAGACAGACAGGCAACAAGTAGACATGTGAGGTCAGATACAACAAACAGACAGGCAACAAGTAGACATGTGAGGTCAGAGACAACAGACAGACAGGCAACAAGTAGACATGTGAGGTCAGAGACAACAGACAGACAGACAACAAGTAGACATGTGAGGTCAGAGACAACAGACAGGCAACAAGTAGACATGTGAGGTCAGAGACAACAGACAGACAGGCAACAAGTAGACATGTGAGGTCAGAGACAACAGACAGGCAACAAGTAGACATGTGAGGTCAGAGACAACAGACAGACAGACAACAAGTAGACATGTGAGGTCAGAGACAACAGACAGGCAACAAGTAGACATGTGAGGTCAGAGACAACAGACAGACAGACAACAAGTAGACATGTGAGGTCAGAGACAACAGACAGGCAACAAGTAGACATGTGAGGTCAGAGACAACAGACAGGCAGACAACAAGTAGACATGTGAGGTCAGAGACAACAGACAGACAGACAACAAGTAGACATGTGAGGTCAGAGACAACAGACAGACAACAAGTAGACATGTGAGGTCAGAGACAACAGACAGACAGACAACAAGTAGACATGTGAGGTCAGAGACAACAGACAGGCAACAAGTAGACATGTGAGGTCAGAGACAACAGACAGACAGGCAACAAGTAGACATGTGAGGTCAGAGACAACAGACAGACAACAAGTAGACATGTGAGGTCAGAGACAACAGACAGGCAACAAGTAGACATGTGAGGTCAGAGACAACAGACAGACAACAAGTAGACATGTGAGGTCAGAGACAACAGACAGACAGGCAACAAGTAGACATGTGAGGTCAGAGACAACAGACAGACAACAAGTAGACATGTGAGGTCAGAGACAACAGACAGGCAACAAGTAGACATGTGAGGTCAGAGACAACAGACAGACAGGCAACAAGTAGACATGTGAGGTCAGAGACAACAGACAGACAGGCAACAAGTAGACATGTGAGGTCAGAGACAACAGACAGACAGACAACAAGTAGACATGTGAGGTCAGAGACAACAGACAGACAGGCAACAAGTAGACATGTGAGGTCAGAGACAACAGACAGGCAACAAGTAGACATGTGAGGTCAGAGACAACAGACAGACAACAAGTAGACATGTGAGGTCAGAGACAACAGACAGACAGCCAACAAGTAGACATGTGAGGTCAGAGACAACAGACAGACAACAAGTAGACATGTGAGGTCAGAGACAACAGACAGACGACATGTGAGGTCAGAGACAACAGACAGACAGACAACAAGTAGACATGTGAGGTCAGAGACAACAGACAGACAGACAACAAGTAGACATGTGAGGTCAGAGACAACAGACAGACAGGCAACAAGTAGACATGTGAGGTCAGAGACAACAGACAGACAACAAGTAGACGTGTGAGGTCAGAGACAACAGACAGACAGACAACAAGTAGACATGTGAGGTCAGAGACAACAGACAGGCAACAAGTAGACATGTGAGGTCAGAGACAACAGACAGACAACAAGTAGACATGTGAGGTCAGAGACAACAGACAGGCAACAAGTAGACATGTGAGGTCAGAGACAACAGACAGACAACAAGTAGACATGTGAGGTCAGAGACAACAGACAGGCAACAAGTAGACATGTGAGGTCAGAGACAACAGACAGACAGGCAACAAGTAGACATGTGAGGTCAGAGACAACAGACAGACAACAAGTAGACATGTGAGGTCAGAGACAACAGACAGGCAACAAGTAGACATGTGAGGTCAGAGACAACAGACAGGCAACAAGTAGACATGTGAGGTCAGAGACAACAGACAGACAGACAACAAGTAGACATGTGAGGTCAGAGACAACAGACAGACAACAAGTAGACATGTGAGGTCAGAGACAACAGACAGGCAACAAGTAGACATGTGAGGTCAGAGACAACAGACAGACAGGCAACAAGTAGACATGTGAGGTCAGAGACAACAGACAGACAACAAGTAGACATGTGAGGTCAGAGACACAGACAGACAGGCAACAAGTAGACATGTGAGGTCAGAGACAACAGACAGGCAACAAGTAGACATGTGAGGTCAGAGACAACAGACAGACAGGCAACAAGTAGACATGTGAGGTCAGAGACAACAGACAGACAACAAGTAGACATGTGAGGTCAGAGACAACAGACAGACAGGCAACAAGTAGACATGTGAGGTCAGAGACAACAGACAGACAGGCAACAAGTAGACATGTGAGGTCAGAGACAACAGACAGACAGGCAACAAGTAGACATGTGAGGTCAGAGACAACAGACAGACAGACAACAAGTAGACATGTGAGGTCAGAGACAACAGACAGGCAACAAGTAGACATGTGAGGTCAGAGACAACAGACAGACAGCAACAAGTAGACATGTGAGGTCAGAGACAACAGACAGGCAACAAGTAGACATGTGAGGTCAGAGACAACAGACAGACAGACAACAAGTAGACATGTGAGGTCAGAGACAACAGACAGGCAACAAGTAGACATGTGAGGTCAGAGACAACAGACAGACAGACAACAAGTAGACATGTGAGGTCAGAGACAACAGACAGAGACAACAAGTAGACATGTGAGGTCAGAGACAACAGACAGAAGACAACAAGTAGACATGTGAGGTCAGAGACAACAGACAGACAGACAACAAGTAGACATGTGAGGTCAGAGACAACAGACAGACAACAAGTAGACATGTGAGGTCAGAGACAACAGACAGACAGACAACAAGTAGACATGTGAGGTCAGAGACAACAGACAGACAACAAGTAGACATGTGAGGTCAGAGACAACAGACAGACAGGCAACAAGTAGACATGTGAGGTCAGAGACAACAGACAGACAACAAGTAGACATGTGAGGTCAGAGACAACAGACAGGCAACAAGTAGACATGTGAGGTCAGAGACAACAGACAGACAGCAACAAGTAGACATGTGAGGTCAGAGACAACAGACAGACCAACAAGTAGACATGTGAGGTCAGAGACAACAGACAGACAACAAGTAGACATGTGAGGTCAGAGACAACAGACAGACACAACAAGTAGACATGTGAGGTCAGAGACAACAGACAGACAACAAGTAGACATGTGAGGTCAGAGACAACAGACAGACAGGCAACAAGTAGACATGTGAGGTCAGAGACAACAGACAGACAACAAGTAGACATGTGAGGTCAGAGACAACAGACAGACAGACAACAAGTAGACATGTGAGGTCAGAGACAACAGACAGACAAACAAGTAGACATGTGAGGTCAGAGACAACAGACAGGCAACAAGTAGACATGTGAGGTCAGAGACAACAGACAGACAACAAGTAGACATGTGAGGTCAGAGACAACAGACAGAACAGCAACAAGTAGACATGTGAGGTCAGAGACAACAGACAGACAACAAGTAGACATGTGAGGTCAGAGACAACAGACAGACAACAAGTAGACATGTGAGGTCAGAGACAACAGACAGACAGACAACAAGTAGACATGTGAGGTCAGAGACAACAGACAGACAGGCAACAAGTAGACATGTGAGGTCAGAGACAACAGACAGACAACAAGTAGACATGTGAGGTCAGAGACAACAGACAGACAGACAACAAGTAGACATGTGAGGTCAGAGACAACAGACAGGCAACAAGTAGACATGTGAGGTCAGAGACAACAGACAGACAACAAGTAGACATGTGAGGTCAGAGACAACAGACAGACAACAAGTAGACATGTGAGGTCAGAGACAACAGACAGACAACAAGTAGACATGTGAGGTCAGAGACAACAGACAGACAACAAGTAGACATGTGAGGTCAGAGACAACAGACAGACAGGCAACAAGTAGACATGTGAG
>NC_140168.1:41699888-41812805 GCF_963971535.1 Notolepis coatsorum | reverse complement strand
AGACATGTGAGGTCAGAGACAACAGACAGGCAACAAGTAGACATGTGAGGTCAGAGACAACAGACAGACAACAAGTAGACATGTGAGGTCAGAGACAACAGACAGACAGGCAACAAGTAGACATGTGAGGTCAGAGACAACAGACAGACAGGCAACAAGTAGACATGTGAGGTCAGAGACAACAGACAGACAACAAGTAGACATGTGAGGTCAGAGACAACAGACAGACAACAAGTAGACATGTGAGGTCAGAGACAACAGACAGGCAACAAGTAGACATGTGAGGTCAGAGACACAGACAGACAGACAGGCAACAAGTAGACATGTGAGGTCAGAGACAACAGACAGACAGACAACAAGTAGACATGTGAGGTCAGAGACAACAGACAGACAGACAACAAGTAGACATGTGAGGTCAGAGACAACAGACAGACAGGCAACAAGTAGACATGTGAGGTCAGAGACAACAGACAGACAGACAACAAGTAGACATGTGAGGTCAGAGACAACAGACAGACAGCAACAAGTAGACATGTGAGGTCAGAGACAACAGACAGACAGACACAAGTAGACATGTGAGGTCAGAGACAACAGACAGACAACAAGTAGACATGTGAGGTCAGAGACAACAGACAGACAGACAACAAGTAGACATGTGAGGTCAGAGACAACAGACAGACAGGCAACAAGTAGACATGTGAGGTCAGAGACAACAGACAGACAACAAGTAGACATGTGAGGTCAGAGACAACAGACAGACAGCAACAAGTAGACATGTGAGGTCAGAGACAACAGACAGACAACAAGTAGGTATGTGAGGTCAGAGACAACAGACAGGCAACAAGTAGACATGTGAGGTCAGAGACAACAGACAGGCAACAAGTAGACATGTGAGGTCAGAGACAACAGACAGACAACAAGTAGACATGTGAGGTCAGAGACAACAGACAGGCAACAAGTAGACATGTGAGGTCAGAGACAACAGACAGGCAACAAGTAGACATGTGAGGTCAGAGACAACAGACAGACAGGCAACAAGTAGACATGTGAGGTCAGAGACAACAGACAGACAACAAGTAGACATGTGAGGTCAGAGACAACAGACAGACAACAAGTAGACATGTGAGGTCAGAGACAACAGACAGGCAACAAGTAGACATGTGAGGTCAGAGGTCAGAGACAACAGACAGACAACAAGTAGACATGTGAGGTCAGAGACAACAGACAGACAGACAACAAGTAGACATGTGAGGTCAGAGACAACAGACAGGCAACAAGTAGACATGTGAGGTCAGAGACAACAGACAGACAACAAGTAGACATGTGAGGTCAGAGACAACAGACAGACAGACAACAAGTAGACATGTGAGGTCAGAGACAACAGACAGACAACAAGTAGACATGTGAGGTCAGAGACAACAGACAGACAGGCAACAAGTAGACATGTGAGGTCAGAGACAACAGACAGACAGGCAACAAGTAGACATGTGAGGTCAGAGACAACAGACAGACAACAAGTAGACATGTGAGGTCAGAGACAACAGACAGACAGGCAACAAGTAGACATGTGAGGTCAGAGACAACAGACAGACAACAAGTAGGTATGTGAGGTCAGAGACAACAGACAGACAACAAGTAGACATGTGAGGTCAGAGACAACAGACAGACAGGCAACAAGTAGACATGTGAGGTCAGAGACAACAGACAGACAACAAGTAGACATGTGAGGTCAGAGACAACAGACAGGCAACAAGTAGACATGTGAGGTCAGAGACAACAGACAGACAACAAGTAGACATGTGAGGTCAGAGACAACAGACAGACAGACAGGCAACAAGTAGACATGTGAGGTCAGAGACAACAGACAGACAGACAACAAGTAGACATGTGAGGTCAGAGACAACAGACAGACAGACAACAAGTAGACATGTGAGGTCAGAGACAACAGACAGACAGGCAACAAGTAGACATGTGAGGTCAGAGACAACAGACAGACAGACAACAAGTAGACATGTGAGATCAGAGACAACAGACAGACAGGCAACAAGTAGACATGTGAGGTCAGAGACAACAGACAGACAGACAACAAGTAGACATGTGAGGTCAGAGACAACAGACAGACAACAAGTAGACATGTGAGGTCAGAGACAACAGACAGACAGACAACAAGTAGACATGTGAGGTCAGAGACAACAGACAGACAACAAGTAGACATGTGATGTCAGAGACAACAGACAGACAGGCAACAAGTAGACATGTGAGGTCAGAGACAACAGACAGACAACAAGTAGACATGTGAGGTCAGAGACAACAGACAGGCAACAAGTAGACATGTGAGGTCAGAGACAACAGACAGGCAACAAGTAGACATGTGAGGTCAGAGACAACAGACAGACAACAAGTAGACATGTGAGGTCAGAGACAACAGACAGGCAACAAGTAGACATGTGGGGTCAGAGACAACAGACAGGCAACAAGTAGACATGTGAGGTCAGAGACAACAGACAGACAGGCAACAAGTAGACATGTGAGGTCAGAGACAACAGACAGACAACAAGTAGACATGTGAGGTCAGAGACAACAGACAGACAACAAGTAGACATGTGAGGTCAGAGACAACAGACAGGCAACAAGTAGACATGTGAGGTCAGAGGTCAGAGACAACAGACAGACAGACAACAAGTAGACATGTGAGGTCAGAGACAACAGACAGACAGACAACAAGTAGACATGTGAGGTCAGAGACAACAGACAGGCAACAAGTAGACATGTGAGGTCAGAGACAACAGACAGACAACAAGTAGACATGTGAGGTCAGAGACAACAGACAGACAGACAACAAGTAGACATGTGAGGTCAGAGACAACAGACAGACAACAAGTAGACATGTGAGGTCAGAGACAACAGACAGACAGGCAACAAGTAGACATGTGAGGTCAGAGACAACAGACAGACAGGCAACAAGTAGACATGTGAGGTCAGAGACAACAGACAGACAACAAGTAGACATGTGAGGTCAGAGACAACAGACAGACAGGCAACAAGTAGACATGTGAGGTCAGAGACAACAGACAGACAACAAGTAGGTATGTGAGGTCAGAGACAACAGACAGGCAACAAGTAGACATGTGAGGTCAGAGACAACAGACAGGCAACAAGTAGACATGTGAGGTCAGAGACAACAGACAGACAACAAGTAGACATGTGAGGTCAGAGACAACAGACAGGCAACAAGTAGACATGTGAGGTCAGAGACAACAGACAGACAACAAGTAGACATGTGAGGTCAGAGACAACAGACAGACAACAAGTAGACATGTGAGGTCAGAGACAACAGACAGACAGACAACAAGTAGACATGTGAGGTCAGAGACAACAGACAGACAACAAGTAGACATGTGAGGTCAGAGACAACAGACAGACAACAAGTAGACATGTGAGGTCAGAGACAACAGACAGACAGCCAACAAGTAGACATGTGAGGTCAGAGACAACAGACAGACAACAAGTAGACATGTGAGGTCAGAGACAACAGACAGACGACATGTGAGGTCAGAGACAACAGACAGACAGACAACAAGTAGACATGTGAGGTCAGAGACAACAGACAGACAGACAACAAGTAGACATGTGAGGTCAGAGACAACAGACAGACAGGCAACAAGTAGACATGTGAGGTCAGAGACAACAGACAGACAACAAGTAGACGTGTGAGGTCAGAGACAACAGACAGACAGACAACAAGTAGACATGTGAGGTCAGAGACAACAGACAGGCAACAAGTAGACATGTGAGGTCAGAGACAACAGACAGGCAACAAGTAGACATGTGAGGTCAGAGACAACAGACAGACAACAAGTAGACATGTGAGGTCAGAGACAACAGACAGACAACAAGTAGACATGTGAGGTCAGAGACAACAGACAGACAACAAGTAGACATGTGAGGTCAGAGACAACAGACAGACAGGCAACAAGTAGACATGTGAGGTCAGAGACAACAGACAGACAGGCAACAAGTAGACATGTGAGGTCAGAGACAACAGACAGACAACAAGTAGACATGTGAGGTCAGAGACAACAGACAGACAACAAGTAGACATGTGATGTCAGAGACAACAGACAGGCAACAAGTAGACATGTGAGGTCAGAGACAACAGACAGACAGACAGGCAACAAGTAGACATGTGAGGTCAGAGACAACAGACAGACAGACAACAAGTAGGCATGTGAGGTCAGAGACAACAGACAGACAACAAGTAGACATGTGAGGTCAGAGACAACAGACAGACAGACAACAAGTAGACATGTGAGGTCAGAGACAACAGACAGACAGGCAACAAGTAGACATGTGAGGTCAGAGACAACAGACAGACAACAAGTAGACATGTGAGGTCAGAGACAACAGACAGACAGACAACAAGTAGACATGTGAGGTCAGAGACAACAGACAGGCAACAAGTAGACATGTGAGGTCAGAGACAACAGACAGGCAACAAGTAGACATGTGAGGTCAGAGACAACAGACAGGCAACAAGTAGACATGTGAGGTCAGAGACAACAGACAGACAACAAGTAGACATGTGAGGTCAGAGACAACAGACAGACAACAAGTAGACATGTGAGGTCAGAGACAACAGACAGACAACAAGTAGACATGTGAGGTCAGAGACAACAGACAGGCAACAAGTAGACATGTGAGGTCAGAGACAACAGACAGACAACAAGTAGACATGTGAGGTCAGAGACAACAGACAGACAGGCAACAAGTAGACATGTGAGGTCAGAGACAACAGACAGACAGGCAACAAGTAGACATGTGAGGTCAGAGACAACAGACAGACAACAAGTAGACATGTGAGGTCAGAGACAACAGACAGACAACAAGTAGACATGTGAGGTCAGAGACAACAGACAGGCAACAAGTAGACATGTGAGGTCAGAGACAACAGACAGACAGACAGGCAACAAGTAGACATGTGAGGTCAGAGACAACAGACAGACAGACAACAAGTAGACATGTGAGGTCAGAGACAACAGACAGACAGACAACAAGTAGACATGTGAGGTCAGAGACAACAGACAGACAGGCAACAAGTAGACATGTGAGGTCAGAGACAACAGACAGACAGACAACAAGTAGACATGTGAGATCAGAGACAACAGACAGACAGGCAACAAGTAGACATGTGAGGTCAGAGACAACAGACAGACAGACAACAAGTAGACATGTGAGGTCAGAGACAACAGACAGACAACAAGTAGACATGTGAGGTCAGAGACAACAGACAGACAGACAACAAGTAGACATGTGAGGTCAGAGACAACAGACAGACAACAAGTAGACATGTGAGGTCAGAGACAACAGACAGACAGGCAACAAGTAGACATGTGAGGTCAGAGACAACAGACAGACAACAAGTAGACATGTGAGGTCAGAGACAACAGACAGACAGGCAACAAGTAGACATGTGAGGTCAGAGACAACAGACAGACAACAAGTAGGTATGTGAGGTCAGAGACAACAGACAGGCAACAAGTAGACATGTGAGGTCAGAGACAACAGACAGGCAACAAGTAGACATGTGAGGTCAGAGACAACAGACAGACAACAAGTAGACATGTGAGGTCAGAGACAACAGACAGGCAACAAGTAGACATGTGAGGTCAGAGACAACAGACAGGCAACAAGTAGACATGTGAGGTCAGAGACAACAGACAGACAGGCAACAAGTAGACATGTGAGGTCAGAGACAACAGACAGACAACAAGTAGACATGTGAGGTCAGAGACAACAGACAGACAACAAGTAGACATGTGAGGTCAGAGACAACAGACAGGCAACAAGTAGACATGTGAGGTCAGAGGTCAGAGACAACAGACAGACAGACAACAAGTAGACATGTGAGGTCAGAGACAACAGACAGACAGACAACAAGTAGACATGTGAGGTCAGAGACAACAGACAGGCAACAAGTAGACATGTGAGGTCAGAGACAACAGACAGACAACAAGTAGACATGTGAGGTCAGAGACAACAGACAGACAGACAACAAGTAGACATGTGAGGTCAGAGACAACAGACAGACAACAAGTAGACATGTGAGGTCAGAGACAACAGACAGACAGGCAACAAGTAGACATGTGAGGTCAGAGACAACAGACAGACAGGCAACAAGTAGACATGTGAGGTCAGAGACAACAGACAGACAACAAGTAGACATGTGAGGTCAGAGACAACAGACAGACAGGCAACAAGTAGACATGTGAGGTCAGAGACAACAGACAGACAACAAGTAGGTATGTGAGGTCAGAGACAACAGACAGGCAACAAGTAGACATGTGAGGTCAGAGACAACAGACAGGCAACAAGTAGACATGTGAGGTCAGAGACAACAGACAGACAACAAGTAGACATGTGAGGTCAGAGACAACAGACAGGCAACAAGTAGACATGTGAGGTCAGAGACAACAGACAGACAACAAGTAGACATGTGAGGTCAGAGACAACAGACAGACAACAAGTAGACATGTGAGGTCAGAGACAACAGACAGACAGACAACAAGTAGACATGTGAGGTCAGAGACAACAGACAGACAACAAGTAGACATGTGAGGTCAGAGACAACAGACAGACAGGCAACAAGTAGACATGTGAGGTCAGAGACAACAGACAGACAACAAGTAGACATGTGAGGTCAGAGACAACAGACAGACAACAAGTAGACATGTGAGGTCAGAGACAACAGACAGGCAACAAGTAGACATGTGAGGTCAGAGACAACAGACAGACAGACAGGCAACAAGTAGACATGTGAGGTCAGAGACAACAGACAGACAGACAACAAGTAGACATGTGAGGTCAGAGACAACAGACAGACAGACAACAAGTAGACATGTGAGGTCAGAGACAACAGACAGACAGGCAACAAGTAGACATGTGAGGTCAGAGACAACAGACAGACAGACAACAAGTAGACATGTGAGATCAGAGACAACAGACAGACAGGCAACAAGTAGACATGTGAGGTCAGAGACAACAGACAGACAGACAACAAGTAGACATGTGAGGTCAGAGACAACAGACAGACAACAAGTAGACATGTGAGGTCAGAGACAACAGACAGACAGACAACAAGTAGACATGTGAGGTCAGAGACAACAGACAGACAACAAGTAGACATGTGAGGTCAGAGACAACAGACAGACAGGCAACAAGTAGACATGTGAGGTCAGAGACAACAGACAGACAACAAGTAGACATGTGAGGTCAGAGACAACAGACAGACAGGCAACAAGTAGACATGTGAGGTCAGAGACAACAGACAGACAACAAGTAGGTATGTGAGGTCAGAGACAACAGACAGGCAACAAGTAGACATGTGAGGTCAGAGACAACAGACAGGCAACAAGTAGACATGTGAGGTCAGAGACAACAGACAGACAACAAGTAGACATGTGAGGTCAGAGACAACAGACAGGCAACAAGTAGACATGTGAGGTCAGAGACAAGAGACAGGCAACAAGTAGACATGTGAGGTCAGAGACAACAGACAGACAGGCAACAAGTAGACATGTGAGGTCAGAGACAACAGACAGACAACAAGTAGACATGTGAGGTCAGAGACAACAGACAGACAACAAGTAGACATGTGAGGTCAGAGACAACAGACAGGCAACAAGTAGACATGTGAGGTCAGAGGTCAGAGACAACAGACAGACAGACAACAAGTAGACATGTGAGGTCAGAGACAACAGACAGACAGACAACAAGTAGACATGTGAGGTCAGAGACAACAGACAGGCAACAAGTAGACATGTGAGGTCAGAGACAACAGACAGACAACAAGTAGACATGTGAGGTCAGAGACAACAGACAGACAGACAACAAGTAGACATGTGAGGTCAGAGACAACAGACAGACAACAAGTAGACATGTGAGGTCAGAGACAACAGACAGACAGGCAACAAGTAGACATGTGAGGTCAGAGACAACAGACAGACAGGCAACAAGTAGACATGTGAGGTCAGAGACAACAGACAGACAACAAGTAGACATGTGAGGTCAGAGACAACAGACAGACAGGCAACAAGTAGACATGTGAGGTCAGAGACAACAGACAGACAACAAGTAGGTATGTGAGGTCAGAGACAACAGACAGGCAACAAGTAGACATGTGAGGTCAGAGACAACAGACAGGCAACAAGTAGACATGTGAGGTCAGAGACAACAGACAGACAACAAGTAGACATGTGAGGTCAGAGACAACAGACAGGCAACAAGTAGACATGTGAGGTCAGAGACAACAGACAGACAACAAGTAGACATGTGAGGTCAGAGACAACAGACAGACAACAAGTAGACATGTGAGGTCAGAGACAACAGACAGACAGACAACAAGTAGACATGTGAGGTCAGAGACAACAGACAGACAACAAGTAGACATGTGAGGTCAGAGACAACAGACAGACAGGCAACAAGTAGACATGTGAGGTCAGAGACAACAGACAGGCAACAAGTAGGTATGTGAGGTCAGAGACAACAGACAGACAACAAGTAGACATGTGAGGTCAGAGACAACAGACAGACAGGCAACAAGTAGACATGTGAGGTCAGAGACAACAGACAGACAGGCAACAAGTAGACATGTGAGGTCAGAGACAACAGACAGACAACAAGTAGACATGTGAGGTCAGAGACAACAGACAGACAGGCAACAAGTAGACATGTGAGGTCAGAGACAACAGACAGACAACAAGTAGGTATGTGAGGTCAGAGACAACAGACAGGCAACAAGTAGACATGTGAGGTCAGAGACAACAGACAGGCAACAAGTAGACATGTGAGGTCAGAGACAACAGACAGACAACAAGTAGACATGTGAGGTCAGAGACAACAGACAGGCAACAAGTAGACATGTGAGGTCAGAGACAACAGACAGACAACAAGTAGACATGTGAGGTCAGAGACAACAGACAGACAACAAGTAGACATGTGAGGTCAGAGACAACAGACAGACAGACAACAAGTAGACATGTGAGGTCAGAGACAACAGACAGACAACAAGTAGACATGTGAGGTCAGAGACAACAGACAGACAGGCAACAAGTAGACATGTGAGGTCAGAGACAACAGACAGGCAACAAGTAGGTATGTGAGGTCAGAGACAACAGACAGGCAACAAGTAGACATGTGAGGTCAGAGACAACAGACAGGCAACAAGTAGACATGTGAGGTCAGAGACAACAGACAGACAGGCAACAAGTAGACATGTGAGGTCAGAGACAACAGACAGACAACAAGTAGACATGTGAGGTCAGAGACAACAGACAGGCAACAAGTAGACATGTGAGGTCAGAGACAACAGACAGGCAACAAGTAGACATGTGAGGTCAGAGACAACAGACAGACAGGCAACAAGTAGACATGTGAGGTCAGAGACAACAGACAGACAACAAGTAGACATGTGAGGTCAGAGACAACAGACAGACAGGCAACAAGTAGACATGTGAGGTCAGAGACAACAGACAGACAGGCAACAAGTAGACATGTGAGGTCAGAGACAACAGACAGGCAACAAGTAGGTATGTGAGGTCAGAGACAACAGACAGGCAACAAGTAGACATGTGAGGTCAGAGACAACAGACAGGCAACAAGTAGACATGTGAGGTCAGAGACAACAGACAGACAGGCAACAAGTAGACATGTGAGGTCAGAGACAACAGACAGACAGGCAACAAGTAGACATGTGAGGTCAGAGACAACAGACAGACAACAAATAGACATGTGAGGTCAGAGACAATTCAGACAGGCAACAAGTAGGTATGTGAGGTCAGAGACAACAGACAGGCAACAAGTAGACATGTGAGGTCAGAGACAACAGACAGGCAACAAGTAGGTATGTGAGGTCAGAGACAACAGACAGACAGGCAACAAGTAGACATGTGAGGTCAGAGACAACAGACAGGCAACAAGTAGACATGTGAGGTCAGAGACAACAGACAGACAACAAGTAGACATGTGAGGTCAGAGACAACAGACAGACAGGCAACAAGTAGGCATGTGGGGTCAAAGACAACAGACAGACAGGCAACAAGTAGACATGTGAGGTCAGAGACAACAGACAGACAGGCAACAAGTAGGCATGTGAGGTCAGAGACAACAGACAGGCAACAAGTAGACATGTGAGGTCAGAGACAACAGACAGACAGGCAACAAGTAGACATGTGAGGTCAGAGACAACAGACAGACAACAAGTAGACATGTGAGGTCAGAGACAACAGACAGACAACAAGTAGACATGTGAGGTCAGAGACAACAGATAGACAACAAGTAGACATGAATGAATGAATGAATGAATGAATGAATGAATGAATGAATGAATGAATGAATGAATGAATGAATGAATGAATGAATGAATGAATGAATGAATGAATGAATGAATGAATGAATGACTTTATTTGACAATATAAAAAATAAACATGTGACAGAAGAGCACAGTCGGGATATACTGCCAAGGATGTAACACAAAAAAGCTCAGAGCTTATTTCCATTGTGGTCCTTGTAGGGGGGTGGGGGAATGTGATGCTTAACACATGCATCATACAAAACGTGACATCACAACACATCACATATACCATTTAACATTTATATACATACAGACTCATACAACATGCAAGGGTGCCTTAAGCTAAGTGTCTAGGTATAGTCCCTTTTGAGCCATGTCTTCAGGCTGGACTTGAATCTAACGGCACTGTCTATGGTTTTCAGTTCACTGGGCAGACTATTCCAATAGACAGCTGCTGAATATAAAAATGACTCCTTCCCCATACAGCTCCTGAATCTGACTGGCACAAAGTCAGTTGAGCTGCGCCTTGTTTGGTAAGCATGGGTGTCTCTGATTCGGTTGAAGTAATTGTTAAAGTACACTGGCACTACCCCATGCACTATTCTGTGAACTAGGCACATCCCTATCTGGTTTACTCTGTCTTCCACCTTAAGCCATCTCATGACCTCAAAGTGAGGTGAGGTCAGAGACAACAGACAGGCAACAAGTAGACATGTGAGGTCAGAGACAACAGACAGGCAACAAGTAGACATGTGAGGTCAGAGACAACAGACAGACAACAAGTAGACATGTGAGGTCAGAGACAACAGACAGGCAACAAGTAGACATGTGAGGTCAGAGACAACAGACAGACAACAAGTAGACATGTGAGGTCAGAGACAACAGACAGACAACAAGTAGACATGTGAGGTCAGAGACAACAGACAGGTGAGGTCTGCAGGTGACAGACAGGCAGGTGAGGTCTGCAGGTGACAGACAGGCAGGTGAGGTCAGCAGGTGACAGGCAGGCAGGTGAGGTCAGCAGGTGACAGACAGGCAGGTGAGATCAGCAGGTGACAGACAGGCAGGTGAGGTCAGCAGGTGACAGACAGGCAGGTGAGGTCAGCAGGTGACAGACAGGCAGGTGAGGTCAGCAGGTGACAGGCAGGCAGGTGAGGCAGGCAGGTGAGGTCAGCAGGTGACAGGCAGGCAGGTGAGGTCAGCAGGTGACAGACAGGCAGGTGAGGTCAGCAGGTGACAGGCAGGCAGGTGAGGTCAGCAGGTGACAGGCAGGCAGGTGAGGAGTGGTCCACGGGAGGCTGTAACAACACTCTGACGAGGAGGTACTTCCGTCACCAGCTCTGGTAAAATAAACAGACAACAATAAGTGCAGTAAAATGATCCTATGCTTATTTGATTGCGCAACAGACTTGCCATGTTTGGGGTTACATATTGACTTTTTAAATTTGGAATTCAGCTGATTAAAAATAAAATAAAAAAGGGATTTTGGTTATATTTTTGGTGCATACTGATGACGTACTTCACCTTTTTTGATGATTTACAAACAATATTGAGATTTACATTCTTGATATTTAAGCAGTTGATTACTATTTGCACAAGTCAGTGTTGCTAATGACGTATTTTCGTTGAGGACATCGCCTCCCATACATTTTCATCTTCTCTCTTCCTATAATCCAGCCTCTTTGGGTCAATTATGTCTCTATTGTTCCTCTACTAGTTACTCTCTATTCTTCTCTAGTATCTCTTCTTGTGTTCTTCCTGTGTTCTCTGAAAGTACATGTTACAGCTAAATGGTCATAATGGAGGGCTAGTAGTAGGTCTTGAATAGTGGATATGTGTAAGTGTTGAGTATTACTGACAGCATTATTGCCGGACAGAAATACTGGCAATGAACCAAAATTTATTTTAGCGTGAGGCCATATCATACGCACAATTCATCTGAACGTCATATTCTCGAAGTCAACTTCCTGTCTGTTGTTGCTACGCAACTGCAGCGTAGGGGGAAACTGCCCCGCCTGGTAGATTGTGTACACTTCATTTAGTGGAGAAACGGATCTTAAAGCGGCAAATTAAAGACAATCAAGTGGAATTTTCTTCAGTCCTTCACAATGCCAAAGAGCTGCTGTGTTACGCGTTGTACTAATGACAAAAACAGAAATCCAAATCGCAAGTTTTATACCATCACGGAGGAAAAAGTGGCTGGTGGCTAACGTTCGGCTAACTCGCTCTGGTGTTGTGGTCGTGGTAATCAGGGGGAGCTTCTTTGACCCATATCTCGCCTTAGAATCACCAGAAAGGCTTTCGAAATAGGGAAATGCCATGTTGGCCTCAATATTTTCAAAACAAATCGTATGAAAATGTTATGAAATGAACAAGAATGTGATAAAACATGTAATAAAAACGGAGCTCAACGCATGGATTTGATGGTAGGAATCCGTATGGTCCCCCTATACCAAGATGGTGGCGGTCTCGTGACATCAGAGTGTCTTCGAGAATAGGACAATGCTACAGCTTCACAATAGACTAATTCACTCTATACTGGGTGTAGAGAAATATTATTTGTGGATATAAAGTTTTTTTTTTTTTTTTAAACCAAACTATCATCCTCCTTCTTACTATACAGTATACTATACTATATATATACATCCAATCATCATAGCCTTGAAATGATCACACCTCATTTGCGTTTCCCTCTCTCTCTCTCTCTCTCTCTCTCTCTCTCTCTCTCTCTCTCTCTCTCTCTCTCTCTCTCTCTCTCTCTCTCCCCCCAGGTTAAGTAAATCCATAGAGCACCTTCAGTGTTTCTCTCTGGCCGCCGATCCCTCCTTCAGGCACTTCCAGCTGGACGTTGCTAAGGAGCTCAAACTCCTCACTGACCTGCACTTCATCCAGGGTAAGAGGGAGAGGAAGGAGGGGGGAGGAGGAGGGGGTGGTGGTGAAGGAGGAGGATGGGAAGGGGGAGGAGGAAGGAAGGGATGGAGAGTTTTAATGTGGGGCTTTTTATCCATAATTGAAAAGGGGCCAAATGGCTTCTGGAATAGGCTGACACATACAGTAACTCAGAGAGGAACTCAGTACACTGTGTCGGTGGCAGACATGGCTCCAAGTCTGTATTATGAGTCCTACCAGGATTCCAGAAAAAACTGGAAGTCACCCTTTCACTACCACATTACAAAGGGTTGACGCGTTCACTACCACACTACTATGGTTAACCTCCCTCCCAGGGAGCGACACCGGGGACATGTGTTCTGGATGAAGCCCTGTGACTAGCCGAAGGTAACCCGATACACGGCCAAGTCGTCTGCCACCTCCTGAGGTCGAACCACGAGGGGCGATAGGAAATGAGATTAGTTTAGTTAATTGAGAACAACTGACAGAATCTTTGATGAATGCCAGCCTGGACATGCTACTGAATTTGAAGGATCACTTACCCTATTTTATTGACAGCCAAGGCAAGAATGAGATGTTAGCTTAATAGCTAGCAGGGCTTCACACCGCTACATTCTCTCTATCCCTTTCCTTTGCTGGTTGAGGCACTGTTTTAGGGGGATATTTTTTTTGCAAAGTGTGTGTAACTTGTCACTACTTTTGTTCTATTAATCGGTAGACTTATAGTAGACTTAGCTAAATGAATATCCTTTGAGTCTCTCCCACCTCTAGATACCTGAGACAAACAATACCGGGTCACACCTCATAAGGGGAACGCCACCCAAATTAAGATTTCAAACATGGTATTTCCGTGGTCTAGGAAAGTTCAATCAATACTTGTGAACATGAGCTACTATTCAAAGCCAGTCATTCCCCCGGGTTCTCTCTGGGTGCCTTGCTTCAGCACCACTTCAAAATCACGGCCATATTAATCAATAGCTCTGTTTAGAACGGTTGCAGTTGCGCAGAAGCTTCCCCCCCCCCCCCCCCCCCTGAGTCTAACCTGATCGAGTAAAACCTAGCGCTGCGACAAGCTATCAATGGCGATAGGAACGTTTTTCCCCTTTTTCCTCATATGACCTCTTTGCCCTTCCCGGCCACACAAACACTCGGTCCACAACTATGAACTCACAGAAGTCAGATATTGAAGATGGACAATGTCAGGTTTACCGTGGAGGTGGACAAATATAATGAAATACAATCTTCAGCATCTGTCTGCATGGAGAGCCATAGCACAGGCCTATCTCAAACCCTGTCCTCTTTTCTTTTCTTGATCCTCCAATCACAACGGTTGCTTCCCTCCGATGAAATAAACTGTTGTGATTGTCTATCTTCAATATCTGACTTCTGTGAGTTCATAGTTGTGGACCGAGTGTGTGGCCGGGAAGGGCAAAGAGGTCATCATGAGGGGAAAAGGGGAAAAACGTTCCTATCGCCATTGATAGCTTGGGGTTTGAGATGGGTCAATTGAATCAAAACATGAGATGTGTTTGCAGATGTGTGCACCACAGAGTCAACCCCGGTGTGAAAACAGGTGTGTGTGTGTCTGCACCGGACTGCTTTTCATGTGAAACCAACCCTCAGTGTCATCGTTACCATATTTCCCAATTCATAGTCTATAGAACAGTTTTGACCTCTATATCCAATGACATCACACTTTTAACCCCTTCTTCTCCCAGCTCCTCTGGCTCCGGTCATCGACACCCAGCGCACCCTGGCCTATGACCAGCTCTTCCTGTGCTGGCGACTGCCTCAGGACTCCGTCCCCGCCTGGCACTTCTCCGTGGAGTATCGCCGTCGCGGGGTGGTCCCGGGGGGAGGGTCCAGGGGGGGGATCAGGGGCGGATTGGCCGCAGCCCGCTGGGGCTGGCAGCGATTGGACGAAGTGAGCGGGTCCAGTGCAGTGATCGACAGGTTGGAGATGGACAGCGTGTACGTGCTGAGAGTGAGAGGCTGCAACAAGGCGGGCTATGGGGAGTACAGTGAGGAGGTGTACCTACACACCCCGCCCGCGCCAGGTGAGAATACACACTTCTCCTCATTAATAATAATAATAATAATAATAATAATAATAATAATAATAATAATAATAATAATAATAATAATAATAATAATAATAATAATAATAATAATAATAATAATAATAAATAATAATAATAATAATAATAATAATAATAATAATAATAATAATAATAATAATAATAATAATAATAATAATAATAATAATAATAATAATAATAATAATAATAATAATAATAATAATAATAATAATAAATGTTTATTTGTATAGCACATTTCATACAAGAATCACAGCTCAAAGTGCTTCACAGCAGTAAAAAAAAAAAAAAGCATAAAATGAGCACAAAAATGGGCAGATCAAGAGCAATGCATAAAGTGCAGACATTGTACCACATGGACATTGACCTGGACCAGACTTTAATGCAAGTGTTAACCTCAAACATACCCAACTTTATAAGCTATGGTGTGTATGTAACTGACCTTTTACCTTTTGCGGTGTGTAAAAATGAATCTCAAACAAGGCTTTATGATTGTGTAAGAAACATCGTCATGTATCAGCAGTTGTATGAATTGACCTACTGTTATTCCTAATACTGTATGGGAGACATCAACATGCAGACAAAAGAAGACTAGTCTAATTGCATGATTGCATGATGAATTTGCTACCTTGGATCACATTGGTCTTTTTCTGACCTAAAAAGCTCCCCAATGATATCACCTTTCATATATTATTTGGCCATGTGATAAATTATACTGGTTACGTTTACAACGCCCAAATTCAACTGCAGACATAAACGCAGCAAGTTAGGATCTCGGTATACTTGCTTTTAACCATACGTATGAGTAGACAAGCGGCTGTGTTGTGAGCGGCATTGTTCACATACTTGCCTGGGTATTTTGCGTGTACCCGGAGGTTGGAAAAGTCTAACCACTAGGGGACAGGTCAGGGCTGAATCCTCCCTGGCCGACACATAGAATTATATAGAAGAAGAATATCTTCCTTGAGAACTATCCACTATCCCGATTTTCAACGTAAACATAAAACATGGCAATACTTGAGGAGGCCATGTTGAGATCACGGAAGAAAAAGGTCTCGGACCTGTTTTTGTGCAGCTTTCCATGTCGAGTTTTAGCGTTTAGCCTGTCACATCCACACTGTCCCCACTGTTGATGTGCTTCATTACATCTTTCGGACACGTAGTGTTAATATCTGAGGACGTGCAATACGTATGCTCCAAAGGAACGCAGGCTCTGCAGCTCCGCCCCCATGCGCAGGCAAACGCATATTTAAAAAGCAAGTATACCGAGACCCTTACACATCATTCACTCAATACATCATTCACGTATGTCTTTACGACTGTTATTATCGGTTATAATATAAGCATTAAGCACGGTTTCCATGGTGTGATGCTTAATAATTCATTCTCTTTTTTCCCCTGCCCATACCCATTCCCATTCTTTCTCTTCTCCCCATCTCTCCATCTCTCCATCTCTCCATCTCTCCTTCTCTCCATCTCTCCATCTCTCTCCTCTGTCTGCGCCACCCGTTCCTTACTAACCGTCTCCATCTTGCCACCTCTCTTTTCTTATTTCCTCATCCTTCTCCTTTATCATGAACCCTCCCACAGTTCCTCACTTCTCGTGTTCCCGCGCTTTGTCTCCACGCTTCCAACATACATACCTCCTTCTCAATGTAAGAATATGCATCCATATCCTTTTTTCCCCCTTCTTCTTTTTGCCCGTTCTCCCATTTCCCCCCCAATTTAGTCGTTATGCCAATTCCCCGCGTGTGTCATGGTCCTGGTCGTTGCGCTATCCTCTGTCGGTCTGGGGAGGGTGTACTGTAGACTAACCACATGCCTCCCCCGGTACATGTGGAGTCGCCAGCCGCTTCTTTTCACCTGACGGCGAGGAGTTTCACTGGGAGAGCGTAACGTGTGCGGAGGTTCACGCTATCTCGCCCAGATCCCCCTCCCTGCTGAACAGGCAGTTCACCGACTGACCAGTAGGAGTGGCTAATGCAACGATCGGGACTCATACCCTCTCCAGCTTCCCACCTGCGAACACTACCAATTGTGTTTATTGGAACGTCTGACCAAGTCGGAAGTTCCGCTAACAGGAATTGAACCCGTGTCTCTGCGGTGGTAGGCGAGTGCTTTAACCTCTACACTACCCAGATGCCCCATATCTTTAAGAAGAATTATAAAAAAAAATCCCACCCACCCCCACCCCAATGCATTACCCATAATTATCTCTTATCTCTCTCTCTCTCTCTCTCTCTCTCTCTCTCTCTCTCTCTCTCTCTCTCTCTCTCTCTCTCTCTCTCTCTCTCTCTCTCTCTCTCTCTCTCTCTCTCTCTCTCTGAGTTGTCATGTAATGCATTCCGTCATTCCATCCCCTTTATCCATCCGCCCACCCACCCCTCTGCCGCCCATTATGTCTCCCATAATGAGATCTGTCAAAGAGCTGATGAGGTTTGCAGTTTGTTAAGACAGCAAGGCTTAACAACATGGATCCAATTAGGAGATCCAGGTTTTTCTGTTTCTTTTAATGGTCGGCTTGAGTCCTCGTGTGTAACCATGTGTTCCTGGTGTTGTTCCTGGTGTTTGTTCTTTATAGTCGGGTTGAGTCCTCAATGTAACCATGTTCCTGGGGCTTTTTAGTGGTCAGGTTGAGTGCTCAGTGTAATGTATTCCTGGTGTTGTTCCTGGGGTTTTTAATGGTGGGGTTGAGTCCTCAGTGTAATGTATTCCTGGGGCTTTTGCCCCTCCCTGCTACTTCATGTATTTCCCCTCTCTGTAATGGTTTGGACAGAAGCCTTTCCCTCCATCTCTACCTAAGCCTACTTTGGGATACCCCCTGCTTTTTATTTATTTATTTGACTTATCCCACTTATCAATCATGTGGGATGTCGAGATTCCTCCTCTCTCTTTCTGTCCTGAGCTTCTCACCCCTCTCTCTCTATCTCTCTCTCTCTCTCTCTCTCTCTCTCTCTCTCTCTCTCTCTCTCTCTCTCTCTCTCTCTCTCTCTCTCTCTCTCTCTCTCTCTCTATGGGATGAGTTGCATGTCTACTGCTCTTTGCTCCTCCTCTCTCAGTTGTTTCTTGTCAGGGGGGCAGTCAGCTGTGCTGTCATTTCCTGCATGCTCTCCTCTGTCTTCTCCACCTTACTACTATACTTTCTTGCTTTGTATACTGTACTTGTGTACCTTCCCCCACTCCCGTACCCCCTACTTTCTCCTCTCTGCCCTAAATTGTCTCCTGGCCTCTCGACCCCCTACCTCGTTTTTGACTGCACTTCTCCTCTTTGCTCCCAATGTCTCCACTCTCTTCCCTTTTCTCCTCCCCTTTCTGTTCCTCCCATCTTCCCTCTCCTCTCTCCTCTCCTCCAAACTCTCCCTCTGTCTTCCTCCTCTCCGCTCCTCTCCGCTCCTCTCCTTGCTCCTCTCATCTCCCTCTCTCTTCCTTCTCTCTCCCTGCTCCTCTCATCTCCTCTCTCTTCCTCCTCTCCACTCCTCTCTCCCTGCTCCTCTCATCTCCCTCCCCCTTCCTCTTCTCTCCCTGCTCTTCTCTTCCTCCTCTCTCCCTGCTCCTCTCATCTCCCTCTCTCTTCCTCCTCTCTCCCTGCTCTTCTCATCTCCCTCTCTCTTCCTCCTCTCCCTGCTCCTCTCATCTCCCTCTCTCTTCCTCTTCTCTCCCTGCTCTTCTCTTCCTCCTCTCTCCCTGCTTCTCTCTCATCTTCCTCTCCCTTTATTTTTCCTCCTCCTCTCCTTTCCTTCACCCGCTCTTCCTCCTCCTCCTCATCCTCCTCTCTCCCTGCTCCTCTCATCTCCTCTCTCTTCCTCCTCTCCGCTCCTCTCTCCCTGCTATCCTTTTCCTCCTCTCTCATCTTCCTCTCCCTTTCTTTTCCCTCCTCCTCTCCTTTTCTTCACCCGCTCCTCCTCCTCCTCATCCTCCTCCTCCTCCTCCTCCTCCTCCTCCTCCTCCTCCTCTCCCCTGCACCTCCCAGTGCTGAACTTCTATCTGGACTCCCGCTGGGGTCTCCATGCCGACAGGCTGGTGGTGAGTAAGGAACAGCGGTGTGCCCGCAGCGTCCCGGGCCTCTCCCTGCTGCAGGCCGCCGACCAGGCCCTCACTTCCTGCCACCTGACCTCCGACCTCCTTGTAGGGGACGTGGCCATCACCCAGGGGCGGCACTACTGGGCATGCTCGGTGGAGCCCGGCTCTTACCTGGTCAAGGCAAGTGAAGGAGATGGGAAGGTTTGATGGGGAGATCTTCTGGCCGCCTGAGACCCACTCCTGTTCAGGCTGCGTCAATACTTTTACCAACGGATTTCCAGTTCTGCGATCTGATTGGCCACTGACGTGTCTGGTCATGTGACATCTGCGCCAATCGTGTGACGCCTGTTTCTATCACCGGTTAAGCTTAGGCACTCTTTCGAAGTTGGTTAAGGTTAGAATTTGTCTTAGAGCAGGGCGATAGAACACCAGCCCTGATTCCAAACTCTAACCTTAACCAACTTCGAAAGAGTCGCCTAAGCTTAACCAGTGATAAACTAGGCGTTAGGTAGTTTGCAGGCTGTTCGAGGCGGAAATAGGCGCAGAAACAGGCGTCACGCGATTGGCGCACATGTCACATGACCAGAAACGTCAGTGGCCAATCAGATCGCAGAACGCGAACGCGGAACTGGAAATCCGTTGGTAAAAGTATTGACGCGTTCAGGCTCCTGGGGGGTCATCAAAGCGAAGCAGGCTACTCTCTGTCGAACTCCCCACCACAGTCAGGACGCGTGTAGTCTTTTACCAACAGAGTTGCAGTTTTCCGCGATCTGATTGGCCACTGACGTTTCTCTCTGCGCCAATCGCGTTACGCCTATTTCTGCCTCTAACAGCCTGCTAACGCCTAGTTCTATCACTGGTTAAGCTTGGCGACTCTTTCGAAGTTGGTTATGGTTAGAGTTTGGAATCACGGCTGGTGGTCTATCGCCCTGTTCTAAGACAAACTCTAACCTTAACCAACTTCGAAAGAGTCGCCAAGCTTAACCAGTGATAGAACTAGGCATCACGCGATTGGCGCTGAGAGAAACGTCAGTGGCCAATTAGATCGCGGAAAACTGCAACTCCGTTGGTAAAAGACTACACGCAGTCAGGACAGATGAAACCCGCCCAATTTTCCACTGTCGACTAAAAACAATCAATATCTGAAATAATTTAAATAAACTTTCTTATTACTGTCTTTTACTACTATCTACTATGTACTATGTTACTATCCCTATACTACTATGCACTCATAGTGTAACACTCAAGCCCGACACTGTTTGACAAATGATACCACTGACCCTTAGCTGCCAGAGGTGTTCCCCTCCTGCTGACTTATTGTTCACAATTTATAAGTCGCTTTGGATAAAAGTGTCAGCTAAATGACTAAATGTAAAATGTAAATGTAGAGTGGAACTATCCAATGAACAGGGGTGAATTATTGGACGATTTACAATACAATACAACAATACACTGTGTATATGTATGTGTATTATTTACGTTTTAATAGTAGAGAAATGTGTAGTACATTGCTGTTCTGTTCTTCTCTCCGACGGACAGGTGGGAGTGGGTCTTGAGTCTAAACTGCAGGAGTGGTTTCACCTCCCCCAGGACATGGCCAGCCCCCGGTGAGAGAGACAGAATGTCGCGTTGTGAAATGTTTGTGTTTCTTATGTACTTTGGCAATGTAGACGAATGTTTATACCAATAAATCCCTTTGTATTGAAAAGGTATTTGAATGTAAGGCTACACTGGGTTGTTTTGGAAGAAAAGGATTACCTCTACAATAACGAGTACGCTTGAATATATAGAATTGTACGAACGCTTGAATATTATTTATAATCTCAACACAAATCCCCAGAAATCACCCTTTGAAACAAAGTGAAGCAACATTGCTCTTAGAGGATGCTTCTTTGTATGGTAGTGGGAGGGTAGGAACACCACAGCCAAACAGATCTTTCCTAGTTTCAAACAATGTCAAACAAACAATGTCAGTTTTTCTGTTGTACCACTTTATGTAATCAATACTAAAGATATGTCACACTTTATTATGATTTTTTTCAGATATTAGCCCCCCCCCCCCTCAAAAAAACGACCCTGTGCAGCTTTTTTTTTTTTTTTTTTTTTTTCATTGAACAAAACTTAATCTACTTTTATTACAGTGCACAAACCAGCTTTTCTGTAAGTGTTATTTATGAATGTGTGAAGACTGTCTGTATTACACACAGAGGTAACTGTCTGACCACTTTCAAACTAAGTACAGAATAAAAAATACTTCCAAATAAACTTTCATGATTATGAATAGGCTACATGTCAAAAGGGCAATACGTTTTGTTAATGTAATGTAATCTACTTGCACAGATGTATGTTATATAGCCTATTCTTACTGGACCAAACATACATTTAAACAATTCATCTTCTGTGGAAGATCAACAACTCTAACAACCACCCACGGAACTATGTGCAGCTTTAAAGACAATTACATTGAATGAAATGTCTAAAATGTATCTTATCCCCCAGCTATGACCCGGACAGCGGCCATGACAGCGGGGCAGAGGACACGCTAGACTCCGCTCCGCCCTTCTGCTTCCTCACCATGGGTATGGGCAAGATCTACCTGCCCCAGCAGACCAACCACCACCACCACCACCACAATAACCACGGCAACGGCACCCGAGACGCCAACGGCAACAGCCCCTCCTCCTCCCCGGCGGGCATCACGTACCCCCTGCCGCCGCGTCTCGGGGTGAGTCTGGACTTCGAGAAGGGCCGCGTGACCTTCTACGACGCCCACTCGCTCCGACCCCTCTGGGAGGGCCATGTGGACTGCTCCGGCCCCGTGTGCCCCGCCTTCTGTTTCATCGGAGGCGGGGCTCTTCAGCTACAGGAGCTGGTGGCCAATCGCAGCGCGGATCAGACTCCGGTCAGGAGGGTGACCATCCAACCCCGCGTCACTACTAGTATGAATCATAACTGACGTCGTGGGCGGTTGCGCGGGGGAAGGGAATTATGGAATGTAAAGGTAATCGTGAACTATTTACTCGGCTAGAGCGGAAAAACTTAGACACCTCAGCGATTTTCTTTTTGTATTTCATTTGTATAAGAAAACATTTCTATGGCCACGAAATATGCAAATGTAATTACGTTTCTTACATTTTTTGTTACTTGCTGGAGTTTTGCGAGGAATCTTTAATTGCTTAAGTAGTGGCTGGTACATTCGACACATAGCTATATTATTCTATCTTTGCTGCTTGCACTTGTAGCCACGCTATATTGTATACCTTTATAAAAATAAAAAAGAATATGACCTAATAATGGGAGGAAACACAACGTCACTCTACTTTTAGAACCGACTGCTAAAATCCTCACATCCTTGATGTGACGTGTGTCCCTCTTATGTTTTAGATGTTCACATTATGTTGACTAAAACGCCTGACGTGTGTAAAACAGACCACCACCATTCCATTTAGCATCTTTCATGTACACAAGTCGTTGAAATGTCTCGACTGTGAGTTCATTCATTCGTCCATTACGACCTCCCGACCAAAGTGATTTTTGCCGGACCCAGAGGGCCGGCCTATAATAGCGAATGTCCGTAATTGACTGCGTGAGTGTCTTGCCTAGTCTTGTTTTTCTTCTCTGGGATGTAAATGCTAATGTGATTGAGTGGAAGATTAAAGCTCGGGGGGGAACAACAAGACAATACTGTAATTAGTAGCTCCAATTATACCTTTGCTACACAGCTAATTGCTTCTGGTGGATCTGTTTGTGCATAATATTTCTTTCTATTTAAAATACGAGAATCTCATTTGTGTGCATGCATTTGTGTGTGTGTGTGTGTGTGTGTGTGTGTGTGTGTGTGTGTGTGTGTGTGTGTGTGTGTGTGTGTGTGTGTGTGTGCGTGCGTGCATGCATGCGTGTGTGCGTACGTGTGTGTGCTTGTGTGCACATGTGCTGACTGACTGACCACATTCATTCATTGGCTTATGATTAAAAATGATTTGTTTTGACTGAAAGGATATTTTTGCCTTGATTGCAAGTTAATGAGCAGTGCTTCTTATGATATGATTAGCAGATACAAATCCATGGAAACTTCACCTGCTGGCAGAATGGATTAATGAAATTAAATGCTGAATAAATGCAAATTCTTTAACTTCTGAAAACCTTCTTTGTTCTTGTTATTGTTACTGTTGAGATAACAGTAATGTAATTTGCTTCAATGTGTAAACTTTTTGGAATCCCCCACACAACCAATGGTAGCGCTCTTGCCAAGTATATATCAGTACCCATTTTCACCACCGGGGTGCAGCAAGACACAGCAGAGGGGAAAAGGCCCCTAGAAATCTGCCATCACAATGAACTCGTAAAGTAGCTGATACATTGGTGTGAATATTACATAGGCAGTAAATCTCAGATGGCGACAGGGTTGAACCAAATAACCTTTTCCATATCATTATGTAGGCAGGCTGCTGACCAATCAAAGAGGCAAATTTTTTTATTATGTGGTTTATGAAATTCCATGGGTTTTTACTTTTTAATTAAATAAAACTATCCCCATAAGAATAGTTACTTGTGACCCCACAGGATTTGAGGACACAGTTTGCCTGGCCAAAGATGAGATGGTGCCCGAATATGAGTATATATCATTATATTATAATGTAATTATAAATTAATATAACTGAAATGTCTCTGGCCACTAGCCTATATTGAGGACACCATTAATGAGGTTACCTTACAGCTTCAACCAGGGTGATCTCTCGGTCCAATAATGACACATCCAAACCCTGAATCTCATTGGCTTAGCCACACAACCATAACAACTGTAATCAGGCCATTCTGTGAAATGTTTTAACTCCAGCAGCATTTCCAAATGAAAGAAGCAACAGTTATGATTGGAGGATCAATAAAGTTTTGAGATAGGTCCATTGATTTTTAGGTGTAAATGTCATAGATCCAGCTATATCATGGGGAAAGGCCGCCATCTATTGGTTGACCATAATGAATACAGGCCATTTACTGACCCACTACATACAGACTGCAAAGCATAGCCTTCTGGCCACGCATGATATGAAATCATAATGTTCCTTTCTAATTTTATACACATCACAAATCATGTGTCTGGCTGCAAAATTCCTTCTTAACAATAAGAAAACACCTTGAGTAAAGTGCCATGCAATAAAACAAGGGCCATCTGCTTTTAATATCGACATTAACACCTTACATGTGTGGGTGCTTAGCATTCCTTATGTAGATGTAATGTAAATCGCTACAGTTAGCTTTTTTTACGAGCTTAGATATGAAAATCCACACATGTGTTTAATTGGATCCATACTCAACGGGAAACCAGAGGGTGGTTTGGGTTTGTCTCAACCACAAAGGAAAATAAAATGTAGGAAAGAGGAATAATAAAAAATAAAAGTTAAGTCCATAGCCTCACAGGCCAAGATTTTTTCAAACGTCCTTCTACTCTACGCTCTATTCTCCCCACTGTGATCATTTACTCTACGTTTTATTCTCCCCACTGTGATCATTTACTCTACGTTCTATTCTCCCCACTGTGATCGTTTACTATAAGTTCTATTCTCCCCATTGTGATCGTTTACTCTACGTTCTATTTTCCCCACTGTGATCGTTTACTCTACGTTCTATTCTCCCCACTGTGATCGTTTACTCTACATTCTATTTTCCCCACTGTGATAATTTACTATAAGTTCTATTCTCCCCACTGTGATCATTTACTATGTTCTATTCTCCCCACTGTGATCATTTACTATGTTTTATTCTCCCCACTGTGATCATTTACTCTACGTTCTATTCTCCCCACTGTGATCGTTTACTCTACGTTCTATTTTCCCCACTGTGATAATTTACTATAAGTTCTATTCTCCCCACTGTGATAATGTACTACGTTCTATTCTCCCCACTGTGATCATTTACTATAAGTTCTATTCTCCCCACTGTGATCGTTTACTATAAGTTCTATTCTCCCCACTGTGATCATTTACTATAAGTTCTATTCTCCCCACTGTGATCGTTTACTATAAGTTCTATTCTCCCCACTGTGATCGTTTACTCTACGTTCTATTCTCCCCACTGTGATCATTTACTATAAGTTATATTCTCCCCACTGTGATCATTTACTATAAGTTCTATTCTCCCCACTGTGATCATTTACTATAAGTTCTATTCTCCCCACTGTGATAATTTACTATAAGTTCTATTCTCCCCACTGTGATTGTTTACTCTACACTCTATTCTCCCCATTGTGATCGTTTACTCTCTGTTCTATTCTCCCCACTGTGATCGTTTACTCTACCCTCTATTCTCCCCACTGTGATCGTTTACTCTACCCTCTATTCTCCCCACTGTGATCGTTTACTCTACCCTCTATTCTCCCCACCGTGAGGTTTATCTCTGATCCCTCACCACGTAAAAGGGAGTGGACTGTACTATAACATATGAATACAGTATGAACCCCTTCTCTCTCTTTTTCTCTCTTTCTTTCTCCCTCTTTCGCCTGCACTGCACCTCGCTTTCTGGGTCTAAATCTGTAACAGATTGGGTTTAGGCTGGCTGGAGGTATGCAGCCACAACACCACATGTAAGGGGTCCGACTATAATCCCACCAGTGAGTATTAAGCACACAGCATGGGCATTCTCTTAAAGACCTCGCAGGAATTACCAGCACTTAATCTCCATCGCCATCATCATCATCATCGTTTAGCATAGTTCTGGAGAGAGAGAGGCGGGTGGGGGGTTAAAAGTCAGTCGGATTCACGAGGGCAACTCAAAGAGTGATGGAGTCTGAAGGAGACTAGTGTGTACTACCATCTGGAGCGCTCAGGGAGGCCTGCAGTGTGTTCTCTCTGTCTGAATCATATCGACCGCAACCGTCTTTCAAGGCCACAGATCCATTTCAAAAGGCCCTTACTTTGTTTGTTGGTTTGACTTACATTATGTGGAGTTTCTGTAATAGCTTACAGTGGATACATTGTTTACGGTGGGGGAGGGGGGGGGGATACCTGTTTTACCATGCCATTTAGTCAAAACCATTATTACCATCTCCCTCTCTGTGATGGAGGCCTACAGCTATAATTAAGTAGGTATGTGTGTGTGTGTGTGTGTGTGTGTGTCTATGTGTGTCTGTGTGTGTATGTGTTTGTGTGGCACGTGTGTGTGTGTGTGTGTGTATAAATGTGAATAAATTACTACATAATTTGTCTGCCTCGCTGGCTTACGGTTCAGTGTTAAATAACTGCCACCTATAACACCGACATTTCTATTTGACTGAGAGAGATAAATACATTATCTAATTTAAACCAGCGCACATACATAGCAATTACATAACGAAGCCATTGTAATTCCTTTCCCAATCCATTCCCTCCGGACTGTACGTGTAACACAGTGTATCATTAGGTTGCAGGCCACAGTCTCGCCGTCAACGTTTCTCATTTCCTTTATTCGCTTTTCTCCAACTTTTAAATTCAATAAAACCCGGGCCTGATACGATTCTTGCAGATCTGGCTATACCCCCTGAAACATTCATATCTCTCTTCCCTATCCATCTACCGCCCAAGAGACCCGATCGACATTAATACTATACAACTCCCCGCCTTCATAACATTGATAAGCTGCATAGAGATAGATGGGTGGGATGGGGGGGGGGGGATCAATCAGCTAAATGTTGGCTAAGAGGATTGGAGGAGGCATAGCGGGGCCATCTTCCCTCCCTGAAACAAATGGAGGATGACAGTAATGCGAGATGGAGCCCATATGGCCACATACTGTAACCTGGCATACCTGGCGGGGGAAGCGCCGAGCTAATTCACTTTGGCGTTCACACTCCACCGGCAGATCCCCCTTGTATTGGATTTGAGTACAGTATTTCTTTTTTGTTTTCCTCAGCTTTAACGACACGCCATCTAGTATGTGATAAAGGTACGGTACGCTGGGTATAATTGCGTAAAAGAGCAAACAGCGTGAAAGAAAATGCACAGCGCTAACTCCTGAGAGTGGGTGAGAGTGCACCGCGGTGTTTGACTGTAACAGCCCGCGGAGAATCGTACCCAGAAGGTAAATAAACCAAACTTCCTCAAGACTTTCGTTCCGCAACCCACTGATTCGGTGAATCACTACGGTTGACCCATTAAAATCCGGTCTCTCGGTGAACCTCGAGTAGGCCTCCGTGTGCGGGGATGGAAAACAGGCCTTCTCCTGATGGATTCATCGAACTGTACGGAATAGCCGTCGGCCTCTGGAGCGTGATGTTAAGACTGGTGTAATTTCAGACATTCGCCTTTTACACTTTTGCCTGTAACTCACGACGACTAGGATGTTATCATTTCCATAAAGCCGAGGCGTGGAACATGGCTTGGTGAGAATAATGATACAGGGGTTTGATTGTAACGCGCGGCGTGGACGTGGGTTTGCGGGCGCCGCGTGCAACGGCGGTGGGGGAACAATTGTTTTGATTGGCCCTCGCATCCTGTCACACATCCACACGGCCGGGGGCGGTCAGGAGCACATTAAAGTGGTTTTCCACCTCGGTCAGGAGGACATATTTAAAGTGGTTTTCCACATATTAAAGTGGATTTCCACCTCGGTCTGACTCCGAGCCCTTAAAATTCCAGGGTTCCCTGCAAATCGAAAGTCGAGGCAAATCAGAACGTCAACGGGGGATCTGTAAAAACCGCACATGCCTGGACGGCTCTGTCAGAGCCAGCTGTGCACACATCACGGGCCCTGACGGCCACTGGCGCGAGCGCCTTCACGCAGAGATGGAGGGAGACACGGAGGGAAAGAGGGCGAAACAGAGGGAGAGAGAAAGAAGTAAAAAAAATTATAATAATAACAGGGAGACGGACACAGAAAGACGGAGAGTTCTACAGGCGGGGGGAAGAGGAGGAAAGGGGAGTTGTGAAGAGAGAAAAACAATCTGAAAGTTGTGTCTTTAAAGTACGGCGACTCTTGGCCCTATCTGTTACCGTGTCGACACTTTAACCCCCTCCCCCATCCCTCCTCCCCTTTTCCAAAACGCACTCCAGGTTAAGGGGTCAAAGGTTGACAGGTGCCCGAGGGGGGCAGACAAGAGGGGTCAGATTTCTGAGAGGTCAAACCGTGGGGGGACCGAGGAGGACAATATGGCTAGTGTCCCGGACCAGGAGACGGACAGGTTGACGCAGACCAGCAGCCTGGTCTAATCAACTTCATCCACTACAGGCCATGGCAGACAACCACGCCCGCCTGAGATGAACGCAATCAGCTTTGAGAGTATTACCTACTGCCCCACCGCAGACACCATAATCCTTGACCTTTCACATTTTCAATATAAAGTCAATGACAGTGACAATGTCAATGACAAACACATCTGTCAGTAGTCAACAGTAGTATACCAATATGTGTTGGTGTAAACACATATTTCAAATTAAAATAATAAGTTAAAATAAACATGTTACAATACTGTACAATAGATGGATTGAGGCTTATTTTTCTTATTACATGCGGCATGCTGTAGGCTTACATTGATCTTAACTTGTTGTGACTCTCCCCACACAATGCAATGAACCTTTCATTGTAATTAGATAACTGAACAGTGCACTGGAGGAGGAGGTTTGCCATGAGTGGGAGGTTTGAAGGGTCAAAGTGGGTATCAAACAGGAGGGAAGACTGTCTGGTTTTAAACTGTGGATACCAAACAGAGAAGGTAAAGATGACTTTGAACTGTTGAACAGTAATCCAGCACTGTAAACAATTATTGCACTGTAAAAAAAACTGTGATTTTACATGTCTGCAGTGCACTTTATGTGCTCATTTCATTTCATGTCTATTCTATTCTACTACTTGTTATTGCACTGTTGCACTATTTTACACTTCATGTGCTCATTTTATGCCTGTCTTTTTTCTGTTGTGAAGCACCTTGAGCTGCAGTTTCTGTATGAAAGGTGCTATACAAATAAAGTTGTATTATTATTATTATTACTACTGTGGTTTATATCAATATGGGCTGCTAAATGGACATTTTATATAGTGCCGTTTTCCCCCAAAGCGCTTCACACCTTCACTCAGACAGACCACAGAGGCAGCCATGCGAGGAGCCAACCTGCTCATCGGGAGCAGCTAGGGGTTCAGTGTGTTGCTCAAGGCACGCTTCCAGGATCAAACCGGGAACCTTCAGATTACCAGACGACCGCTCTACCTCCTGAGCCACACATGACTGAATCACTGTACTGTCGCTGACCATTTCTAACAAGAGTTTAGCTCTGAGCGTCAGACCTAATCTGGTAGTACAAGATAGGATATTATCAACATAATGAGATACTAAAGGCAACGAATAACCCCTGAATCTCCCTAATCATCCTAGTAGCTTTAGCTAAGTAATTGCATGTTTTTTTTGTCATTGTCGTTGTTGCATGTTTGCATTTCTATGTCCCCTGGATGACCCCCAATGATAGCAATTGGTAAATCTGTGCTATATTTACATTCCAATCAACCCTGCGGAGAGATTGATTCTGTATTATCGTACTCTATATTGCACTTCCAATTATACATCCGGCCACTGAATTGAGTGCGGCCATTGAAGCATAATGCAGACCACCCATGGCCTTGATTACCTCGCCAGTCTGATCTCGGGCATCAGAGCTATAAAAGGAAAATTACTTAGCGGGCAGAGCAGGGCAGATTGAGACAGAGAGTTCCTACTCTTCCCATTACCCTCAACACAGGATGGGATCAGTGTATGCCAGTCTAGACATGTAGGCCCACATCATCGGCCCCCTCGCTGGGTACACCGGTGCTGCCGGGCTGACCCACATTTACTCATTACAATCAATACCTCCCCGGGTCCTGTGCTATAGCCAATCTGATGTTGGGGAGGAAATAGCGCAGTCCAATTTAAAATAGCCCATGGGGTTGCGTTCATAGCATGTGCCAATTAGTTCCACTGTCAATACTGGTAATGCTGAAGGACATTGTTTTCTAGGGCGAGAGAGAGAGGAGAGCAGAGGAGGGAGGCATCGTCAAGCTTATGCCTGTTGTTCATTGTTAACGGCAGTTCCACTGACAACAGGCATTTGATCAGACATGCACAGCACACTCTCACAGTGGGCTGCATGGACGTAGTTTCGAAGGGGGGGGGGGGGGGGGGGGGGGTGCGCTGTGGGGGCGGAATCATGCGCCTGTGACCTTAATCAGAAATGACGCCTTAAAGGTCAACAAACAAAGCAGTAGTGGGACAAAACATTGGCCTTGTGATGAGATGCATTAAGACAGCGTGGAGAACAGTAGGTTAGGGGCGAAGGGGGGCAGAGGGAGGGCGTAGAATGAGATGAGCACATTCCTCCGCTGCTTCACCGCGACCCCCCCCCCCCTTTTCTCTCCGCTGCTCCGTCACAGCGAGCCGCTGAAACAGGTGTGTGTTTTCACTCCAGGCACACTGAGGGTGCAACACAAGTGCCACATTCACATGTGGTTTGAACAGGTCACACTTGACCTCACTCTGACCGCACTTCAATAACCTTAAGACTAAGCCAAGCAGGCCTATAAGTATTAGGAGGGGTGGGGGGGCGGGACCTGTAGCTCCACACGGTTTAAAATGTCATCCCCCCCCTGTCTGCTTTCCCTACATTATCTTGGTTTGTGGTCTGTCGCACATTAGGAGCCGTCCACTGGCCAGCGATACAACACATTTTACAGTGACACACAGTTAGTCATTGTAGACTGGGCACAGGATATCCAGTACGCATACGCACACACACACACACACACACACACACACACACACACACACACACACACACACACACACACACACACACACACACACACACACACACACACACACACACACACACACACACACACACACACACACACACACACACACACCTTGACAACATACAGTAACACATGGCTAAGGTCTCCAGCCCAGGAAACAGAGGGTTCCTGTTTGTGAGCCAAGGCCCTATTGTTACAGTGACCGGCTCTTGACTGTATATGTACTGTCTCTCTCTCTCTCTCTCTCTCTCTCTCTCTCTCTCTCTCTCTCTCTCTCTCTCTCTCTCTCTCTCTCTCTCTCTCTCTCTCTCGCTCTCTCTCGCTCTCTCTCTCTTTCTCTCTCTCTCTCTCTCTCTCTCTCTCTCTCTGACTCTCTCATTAGAATGGGATATTACACAACGCCTATCAGAGTAATATCTCAATCTCCCATTTGCTCTTTAGTACACCAAATTCTTATCTGGGCCGTTCACTCCGTCAATATTGACACAAGCAGAGAGATACAGCCAACACAACTCAGTCCGGACATTTACTATTTATCTTGTTTTATCTCTTATCTTCTCTCTCTGGACGGACAGTCACTCCCCTTCTTTCTACACTTGATGATCAAGTATCTTCTATTTCTATCTCATTCTCTAGGTGCACTTGTCTCTTTCTCACCCTGTATCTGTTTGTCTCTGTCTCTTTCCTACTTTTTCAACTTCTTGTTGTTTGGTACTTCTGGTTTGTCTTTGTGTAGTAGCATCAGATTGACAAAATGCAAGTTGTGAGCTTGCTCCTTGGCACAATAAAGGCTCATTAAAACTGAAGCTATCTCTCTGTTTCTCTTTCTCTCTGTCTTCTCTCTCTCTGTCTTCTCTCTCTCTATGTCTCTCTCTCTATCTCTCACACACACACTCCCTCTCTTTCACTATGTCTGTTCCTATACTCAGTCTACTGTGAGAACCAAGGAGCTGTGTGTGTGTGTGTGTGTGTGTGCGTGCGTGCGTGCGTGCGTGTGCGTGTGTGCGCGTGTTTGTGTGTGCGTGTATGTGTGTGCGTGTGCGTGTGTGTGTGTGTGTTGGAGTGTTGTGTTGGTTGGAGGTGTTAGGGGATTGAGGAAAAGTCTGGACATGTAACAGCTGGATTTAATGCACCATTAAGGTCATCTGCTGTTCAGACTGCACCTGCAAATCCCTCAAATTCACCCCCTCTTCTACACCTCTACCACTGCTGCTACTCCCCTCCCTCCACTCCCCTCGTGGCCCTCCCTCTACAGAATCAATCACCCCCCCCCCCCCCCCCACCCCTCTTCTACACCTCTACCACTGCTGCTACTCCCCTCCCTCCACTCCCCTCGTGGCCCTCCCTCTACAGAATCAATCACCCCCCCCCCCACCCCTCTTCTACACCTCTACCACTGCTGCTACTCCCCTCCCTCCACTCCCCTCGTGGCCCTCCCTCTACAGAATCAATCCCCTCTTTTCTTTCCTAGCCTATCAGGTGTCTCTCTCCCTGATTATATTTCACTGTCTATCTACCTCTTCACCTCCAGTAACCCCTGTCCTTTATCTCACCGACCCCGCTCGCCATCTCCCTCCCTCCCTCCCTCCCTCCCTCCCTCCCTCCCTCCCTCCCTCTCTCTCTCTCTCTGTCTCTCTCTCCCCCGAGTCCCCCCTCCCTCTCGCAGGCTGTTGTGTTGTGTCTGCCAGGCTCTCTCTCGGCTGGAGCGCAGGTTTCCTGAGTACTGGAACATGGGCTGGCGGAGAGAGAGAGGTACTGAGAAACGCCAGGCCGTCTGTTCCCACTGAGCGTCACACGCGTGCTCACGCATCGCTGCTCGTGCTGACGCCACACGGACACGACGGAGCACCACGCCGGACTGGGTACCAACAGGCGTGCAGACTTCATGCTCTGCACATACAGTATTTACTGTACCTGGTTTGTGTACAGTGCCTCTTTTAAGTGTAGCCTGTTCACATTTTGTTGCTTTACAGCCTGGAATAAAAACGGATTGAATCAAACGTGTTCCACCTTTATTTACAGCTTGTACCCTACAATTTGCAAGTGAAAAGAAAAAAAACAGGAATTGTAAAACTAGAATAAGTGTTCATCCCACTTATAATCTGATTTAAAGTGGGCACTGTAGCTGTATGTTCATGTATATCTTGTTTAAGATTTTACTTTTTAAAGTCTTTTGGAACTCAAAAGCAGGAAAAGATACATCTGAATAGGACTTAATATGATTTTAGGTGTACAATGGACTCTCTATCAGAATACTCAGTATGGGATATGTAGTTGACATGCAGTTGGCCTCTCTGTGACATGCAAGGCCAGTCCCTGAGGTTTCAAAGAAAATATAAATCATCACGCTTAGATTATATTAGATTAGTCTCTGAGCGGATCTCGGCCTGCCTGGCTGATGAGCAGCCACCTCAAACTGAACCTAAGCAAAACGGAGTTACTTCACCTGCCGGCCAAATCCTCCCCGCTGATCGGCCTTTCCATCACAGTGGAGAATGTAGCTGTGGCTCCATCCTCGACCGCCAATAACCTGGTGTGGTCCTTGATGACCGGCAGGACTTCTCTGCTCACAACAACCAGAACCTGCAGATTCTTCCTCAGCAACATCAGAAGAATCCGCCCCTTTTCTGCAATCAATCACTGGCTTCCCATCGCTGCACAAATCCACTTTAACACATTGAGTGCCACGCCCCTTCCGGGAAGTGACCCCTTCCTTGCCGTCCATTAAACCCATGTAAACGTAGTTGTAGTTTGTAGAGCTAAACCTATATTTTATAGTATAGCTATGGGTCTAATAACGCCGTTGAGTCTCAGTGACTTGCTTCTGGTCAACATGCAAAAAACTGATCATTTTTTCATCCGTACATTTCCGTTTTTATACCGTTTTGAATATGAATATAGTTTGGGTGCTTCTGAGTCATTCCAGGGAAAAGACGCGAAAAATGCGTTTTTGTGTAATTCAATAAACACGTTGTAATTTTTTGCCTGATTATCGGATCTTCCTGAAATCAACGCTAGATAATAATTATTATCCTTCCTCGTGCACGCATGCAATGTTGTTTAGACCGGCGCCCCCCCCAACCCAACGGCAAACAGCCACACATACAGACACAGAGACAGCGTCGATCGGGGTAGAAATAAATATCAGATCAATGCAAGCTTTCATATATAATGTCCTTACCTGGTCTCTGATGTAATGCAAAAAAAGAATCCAAATATCTGATCGCCATTCCAGTTATCCACAGCGATCCTGTCTCCGACGTTGTTGGGCATTGCACTTCAACGGGCGGGCGGGGTCAGTAGTCAAAACCATCCCTACAAGCGTGTGTTTTGCCGGAGTGTTTAGGACCCGCCCCCACGCCACAGCTCTGTAGAGAAAAGAAACCAACCCGTTTCTAACGGGGTGCAATACTGGCCGAAGGCGTTAGAGGGCGGTATGAGACCGTCTGCCAGCTCAGACACATTCAGTACAGCATGCACAAGGTGCCCCGCTGAATTATGAATGGCAATAGCGAATAAAAGAAATACCGTGATAAAAACGTGGATCTACGTTTCCGGCACTCAACGATCGGGCGACAGAAAATTGGTTCTACGTTAACGGCACCGGATGTGTTAAGGTTCTTGACCTGGCATGCCGTGCAGGGAGGGGAACGGCTCCCATCTACCTCCGGTCAATGGTTTCTAACTACACGCTCTACATTTTCTGGCCGCCTCAGAACCACTCCTATCCGAGCTCCGGGGGGGTCATCAAAGAGAAGCAATTTTCCGCCTGTCGACAAAAAACACACTTTTCAATCAATATCCTGAAATGAAGAAGGAAAAATAAATGACTAACCTTCGTATTGTTTTACTATTATGCACTTTGCTACTAAGGAATCTACCCCGCCTACATTACTACCTACTGGGGTGGCCAACCAGTCAGAGACTAAGAGCCACAAAAATGACTGTGGTACCACAAAGAGCCACACCATATATACCAGCATTTCTCAACCTTTTTTTCAGTCACTGCACCCTTCATGTGTTTATAGGTCCCACCCTCTGGCCTCTGAAGTTGCTAATGTCTTTTTTATTTGGGCCTCACAGGGTTAAAAGTACCCTGTGAGACCCACGGTTGCAAAATTACAAAATCACTTTTAGCCATTTAAAAAAAAAAAAATTAAAAATGTTTAAGCACATTTACATAGTCAATGGGTCCTGTTGTTCAGCCTCACAATGCTTGGATAGTAAATGTGTTTATAGGTCCCACCCTCTGGCCTCTGAAGTTGCTAATGTCTTTTTTATTTGGGCCTCACAGGGTTAACCTCTTAAGCCTGAGCGGTCCGGTACTGGTACCGCAAATGACATCAGGCCATAAATCCACCTGTAGAGATGGATTTATGGCCATCTAATGGATTTATGGTTCTAATGTTGCGTTTTCTCTTAAAGGGGACATGCATTATAAATAGCCTTTTCCAGTGTTTAGCATGTTTTCCTAGCAATTGGGGATTATATCAATGTGGTCTGTGTCATTAATTATCATATTGACTCATCAGTCTAGTCTCGAGTTCACGAGATCCTCCCTTACTCAACTAAGCTGTTCTGATTTGACGGTATTGCTGACGTGAATAGGGTACTGATTTGCATAACTAACCCTCTATGGTTGACAGCGACAGCAGAGCGAGTGGAAATATCTTCACTTCCTCAAACAGAGCGAGGCAGAGAGAGAACGAGCGAGCGAGAGAGAGGGAGAGAGAGAGAGAGAGAGGGACCGCGGTGCAGGAGTGTGTGAAACACAAACACACACGCATTTGGACCGCGGTGCAGGAGTGTGTAAAACACAAACACACACGCATTTGACGTGCAGGGCTTCTCCCTGGTAGAGAGAGAGAGAGAGAGAGAGACCGCAGTGCAGGAGTGTGTGAAACACAAACACACACATTTGCCGTGCGGGGCTTCTCCCTGGTAGAGAGAGAGAGAGAGAGAGAGAGAGAGAGAGAGAGAGAGAGAGAGAGAGAGAGAGAGAGAGAGAGAGAGAGAGAGAGAGAGAGAGGGGGGGGGGGGGGGGGGGGGGGAGAGAGAGAGAGGGACCGCGGTGCAGGAGTGTGTGAAACACAAACACGCACGCATTTACACACAACCTGGACCGCGTGGGGGAAGCAGTGGAGAGATAACTTTATGCTCCGTGTCCCTCTTTCTCTCTCTCCCTCCCTCCCTCTCCCCCTCTCTCTCTCTCTCTCTCTCTCTCTCTCTCTCTCTCTCTCTCTCTCTCTCTCTCTCTCTCTCTCTCTCTCTCTCTCTCTCTCTCTATCTCTCTCTGTCTGCCACTCGCAGACTGTGTGGGTGACTGTCTTTCAAAGCGCTTATGGCCGGAGCCCATCCAATAACAGACTGAAATCCTGAGGCTGGAAAATTTGGCTTTTGAGTACTTCATTAGAAATATAAAACAATGCATTTACATTTAATTTTTTTTACAGATGTGTTCAATAGACTCACAGGAATTGTCTAAAGTTGCCCAAATAGTGCTAGGAATAGCAATGCATGTCCCCTTTAAAATGTAGCCAAGAGTAAAGACCCTAACCCTGTCAAAACAGCAGTCAAAGTGTATATTTTCAGCATTACGTTTGTTTACCAATGATTTTAACTGTTATTAGTGAAATATATGGTTATAGAAGTCTCAGGGCATTGAGTCGTAAACCGGCGCATATTGACGGGAGGAATGGGCTCAGCCAAAAGTGAGTGTAGTCTTTTGAAGGAAGAGACACAGGGCTTTTGATGGGCTTTTGAATTTCGAAAAACTACACTACCCAGTTCACGCCAGCCCCTGTCAATCATCTGACTTCTGGATAAACTTTTTTATTTCTCTTAGTTTTCGGGATTATCTCCCACAAACCTGAACGTTATTGCCATAACACAGTTAGTTTCTCTATACTTTCTGTGAACATCTAGCAAAAAACGGCGTTGCAATCTGATGAAAAATGGTGGAGAAATTTACATTATAAAAAAGTAACTTTACTTACAGTCGATTTCATTCACGGTTTGTGAATCACGCCTGGTGATACTAAATCCAGATTGAACTCTGCCATTGGAAAGGGGAGATTTGGCCCGATCCATAGATGTGCAACTTGGCCATAATAAGGTAATTTATAGGCCTGATATTCTATAATTATATTTCAAATTGCATGTGTCCGGATGGCAGAATTCAGTACTGTATCTACAAAACCTTCTGTTTAATCATCTTCCCTTTATTCATTTGCTTAGATTAGATTTGCTTAGATTTTTCAGGTCTGGTAAATTTTAGCATGGTGTTATTCACAGTCAAAGATAAAAAAATATATATATTGAATTGATATTCTCCTTTGGTTCATTACTATTTAAGCAAGCCTAGTAACAGACACAATATTTCTGACACTGGGAATACATTCCCTGAGATCCATAGATGTCCCTAGAATCAGATACCAAGAACATGCAAATTGCCATTTAAAAAGAAAAAAAGTCTGTAAATGTTTATTCTACGTCTTATGGAATGAATGAAAATTATTTAAAAGAATATATATTTATATATATTTTTTTATCAATGGAGGGAGGAGCCACACATTGACGGCCAATGAGCCGCATGCGGGTTGGCCACCCGAACTACACTAATATGTCTATACTACTATGCACTCAAGACTGTAACACCCAAGTTTGACGAACACTGTTTGACGAACAATGTTACTTACCCTTAGCTGCCAGAGTTGTACAGTACAACGAAAAGAAGTTTGGCATCCAACCATTGATTCTACTATGGAAGTCAATGGAGAAATCAAGCCTGTGGACCATATCTGGCACTACATACAGTGTATACCTTTTGGACATCCAGAGGGGTCCAGATATTTCTGTTTGCTCTATTTTGATGCAGGTTTGTTATATTGAGGAGTGCTTTCTTTTTCTTATTAGAGGCATACTACAAGGCATACTAACAAGTTATTGGTTACATTAATGTTTTGGCCCATGACCCACTAGCCATATGTTTCCAACCCTTTGGCCTTGTATGTCAGAAAGTTTGTGCCCCCCTGTGTGCCACGCATGTTGGGAAATCCACATGCAATAAACATCAGCAGACATTTATTGCCTCGCCTCATCATGCTCAATAAATCTGACTGCTTTACAGTCTTGTAAAGTCTATGGACAGCATGTTATGCACTGTAAACTAAAAAAACAAAAATAAAGTTGATTTCCGCATTTGCTTGTAAAAGATGTTCACGTATAGAATATATGTACATGTAAGCTGTACTGCTGTATCTACCAGGTCTCTCCTTTTTGGGTGAGCTGACCTGGTGTCTAAGGGGTCTCTCCTTCTTATGTAAACTGACCTACTGTATCTAATAGGTCTCTCCTTCTCATGTAAGCTGACCTGGTGTCTAAGGGGTCTCTCCTTCTTATTTAAACTGACCTACTGTATCTACTGGGTCTCTCCTCTACCTGACGAGCAGACATTAACTAGTTGCTAGATCTCACCCCAGCCACTCTCCTAGATGTTAAGGATTTAGAGATGAAACTTGTGTGTATTGATTGATTGATTGATTGATTGATTGATTGAAAAGTTTATTAACAGATTGCAGAATGGGTACAGTACAGTACAGCTCAATACATACAATTGTTAAGGGGATGCAGACCAGAGAAAGACTTTCGTCTTGTTTACATTAGGGTCCCCCATTTTCAATTCATCATATGACAGACACGACATACAGGTAGACAGTACTGCTACATCTATACATTTATGACATACCAGATTTGCAAATACAGTACTGTTTGTGATACTAAAAAAATCCAGAAAAAGAGTGTATATACATTTGACATAGAAACTGTACATTGGAGGAGGTTGGGTAGGTGGGGTGGGGTTGGGTGGGGCTGTACATTGGAGGTGGGGGGGGGGGGTTGGGTAGGGGGACACACACTGTACACTGTACATTGGAATACTGACATACATTTGACATAGAAACTGTACAGGAGGTTGGGTAGGTGGGGTGGGGTTGGGTGGGGCTGTACATTGGAGGTGGGGGGGGGGGGTTGGGTAGGGGGGGGCACTGTACATTGGAATACTGACAAGGCCATACTTGGTGTAACTGAGGGGTACAATTCCCTGACTGTATTACTAGATATGATACTTACTACCACTACCTTTGTACTTAATATTCGGCCACCCAGTACTCGGCATAAATATATTATGATAAACACTCTCACGTAGATGAAACGGATCCAACACAAATGTACGAAGTCGAAGTATGTATTTATTCCTACACAGCAATGGTGTGTAGAGCAAGCACTTAATCACTTAATTACATTTATGAATTGAAATAGTATGCACTTTTATGGCAAAGAGTATTCGTCGGTATATCAATAGAGAATGTCCAATCTCTAGTGGCGCAGGCGGTAAATATACGACCTGGAATAGTTAAGGAATAACAGCAATGATACTTTAATGATTATAAGACTGGATACACTAGGGGGGTTAATCCGGTCGCTTGTAAGACAACAGGAGTAGGAGGGGGGGGGGGGGTAGAGTCTGGCTGCCTCGTCCGGCCAAGGGTATCCTGGGTGAACCCACAGTTGTGCAGCTCGGTGCGCCAGCGATCCTTGGACCACGGATGAAAGCAGGTGGACTCTCTGTGAGCCGGCTCTCTCCGGTCCACGGGGGAGAGACGTGAAGCGACCTCGTCTTGCAGAGCGTCTCCTCACCTTGCGTCCTCTCCAGGGGGGGGGGTTCCAACACACGGCAGTGTCGGGGGTCTTTATCCATGGAATAATCACTGTACACAAAGCATAATCCGTGCCTGGGAAGGCGGGCTGTCGTCGGTAGAATAATCCGGTATACAGGTCCACTCGCTCGTCGGCTCTGGGGCTCCTCGGATGCAGTCTCACATGGGGTCGACCATCCTGGATAAGCAGCCAGTTCTCTGCCCGAAACGATGGGGTACTGACTACGGTAGTATTCTCACCGCACGAAGCACTATATATTAACAGACTATTATTAGCTTAATAGACTACGTCCAACTCGACGATATAGTGCCAAATATGACTATTCAAATATTAATATACACGATGTCTCAATACCGATGGTAGGCCGAACTTGGCCTTACTCCCACACGTGGCGTCGCGGGGAGGCTTTACGTCTGTCACTCTATTGGAGGGTAAGAAACTGGACTGAAAAGGAAGTCCTACTTTAGTAGCGCAGTATATATACGCACTATGAACAAATAGTACCGTTAGTGGTGCGGTAGCCAGATTCCTACGCGGAACTAGGACTTGTTTGTACATGTTGAGCGGTACGTCTGAACTGGGTCTGGGGGGTATGGCAGCCTGGCACCAAGGTCTCGACCAATAGTAGAATGGAGACTATTATGGGATGTTCAGTAGGCTAGAATGGATATTCAATGCATATTGTACAAGGAATATACAAGGGACATCAGGGAATATTAGAGAATATACAAATACAACCAAATATATATATATAAATAAATATATATATTCGGTTTAATCTGGCCCTTCACAACAGCCACCCCCTGATTGGTCCCAGACCTAATCAGTTAAGCAGAGACAGATTAATCGCGTTGTCTATTTACACATAAGGGTTTGCTGTAGGGGTCAGTCAACTTCACAAAGTCATAGGGTTATAGGGTCATGGTCATCATCGATTGTGTCTGGGAGTCGGGGCAGTTCTATGAGCCTCGCCACGGGACGGGTGTAAGTGCGACCCTGGACAAGCACTTCAGCTGCTCGGACCTTGCCGTCGGCACCGGTGATCACTTTGCTTACGCGGCCGGCCGGCCACATAGCTCTGGGCAGTGATTGATCAATAATCATGACGACCGTTCCTTCTGTCAAATTGTCTCTCTCCTTTACCCACTTCTGGCGGGTCTGTAGAGACGGTAGGTAGTGCAGTAGGAAACTGCTCCAAAACTTGTCGGCTAATACTTGGCTGTACCTCCACATTCGTCGGCCGTTCGCTTCTTCAGGCCGGTACATTGTCTGGGGTAACGCGGGATCTAGCCGCCCCATCAGGAGTGTGTTGGGGGTAACTGGGTCGATATCCGCCACATCGCTGGAGACGTAGCCGAGGGGCTTAGAGTTCAATACTCCCTCAATCTCTGTGAGGACTGTCATTAGGACTTCTTCTGCCACAGTCTGGGCCCCAAGTACTGCGTACAGGGCTGTCTTTATGGAACGCACTTCCCGTTCCCAAGTACCACCGAAGTGGGGTGCGTTTGGGGGGTTGAATTGGAAGTCAATCTGTGCTGGAGCGAGGTGGGTCTTAAGTTCTGGGCCCATAGCTTGGAAGCTCTCTCTCAGCTCTCTTTCGCCGCCTTTGAAGTTTGTCCCATGATCGGACAATAGTGTAGACGGTCTTCCTTTCCGTGATGTGAATCTACGGAAGGCCATAAGGAATGAGTCTGTGCTCATGGTCGGGAGAAGCTCGATGTGTATCGCTCTGGTGGTCATGCATTTGAATACAATACCCCACCGCTTCTCGGTTCCTCTTCCTTTCTTTATGTGCAGCGGGCCAAAGCAGTCCATACCCGTTGAGTGGAATGGCTTGTCACCGATTCGGAGGCGACATGGAGGAAGGTCAGCCATCCTTGGTATGCTGGGCTGCGCGCGCCACTTGCGGCAGTCTAGACATGTTCGCTGGAAGCGTCGTACCGCCTCTCTTCCTTGTAGGATCCAGTAACGACGTCTGATTTCCGCGAAGACTCTTTCTGCTCCTGCGTGATGTACATCCTCATCGTATTTCTTTATAATCAGCTCTGTGACCTTGTGTCGGCTGTTCAATACGATCGGGTATTTAATGTCATCCGGTAGATTGGGGGCTCTGCGTAGGCGACCACCCACTTTGATGAGGGTATGAGCGTCGCTCTCGGGGGCCAGATGAATTAATCTGCTGTCGGATGGGACGGGCTTTCCTCCCTGTAGACAGGCCAATTCATCGGGGAACGAGTCTCTCTGGGCTCGCTGCAGTAGAAGCAATTCTGCTTCCTCGTAGTTAGCTGCTGACATTTCAGCGGGGGACTTACACTCCAGGTGGTGCCGCAGGAATGTCCTTTGTTGTGCACTCTCTATGGTAGTGCAATCATCTATGTTGGGGTCTGCGGAGATAACAGTGCTCAATCCACAGAACACAGGCTTCTTATTCTCCGCCTCCTCCTGACTGGCTTCCCTCGGGATAGGCGTGGGCCACTCTCCTTCCGGGAGCTTTAGGAATGCTGGGCCGTCACTGTAGACATTGCGACGGGTGAGGTCATCTAGGGGCATTCCCCGGGTGATGACGTCAGCTGGGTTCTGTTTTGTATCAACGTAGCGCCACTCTGTTTCTCCGGTTAACTCTTCGGTTAAGTCTTGAATCTCGGTGACTCTGACTCCCACGAAGACTTTGTACTTGCATGAGTCCGATTTGATCCAGGCGAGTACTGTCGTGGAATCTGACCACAGGATTGTTCTAGACACCGGTATGGTGAGCTCACGTTGGATGAGCGTGGCTAGGTGCGCTCCGGCTAGGGCTGCGCAGAGCTCTAGACGTGGGATAGATTGTTGCTTGCGTGGGGCTATTCTCGAGCGGGCGAGGACAAATGCTGTGTAGATCTCTCCCCCCTCTTCTTGGGCCCGCAAGTAGGCTACTGATCCGTATGCGACCTCTGAGGCGTCACTGAAGACGTGTAAGTCCATTTTACATGTCTCTGGCCTCACCGTGGGTGGGAAGTAGCTTCGGCGCATATTAACGCCTGGGAGTGAGTGGAGCTCCATCTCCCACTCTCTCCAGGTGGATGCAAGGTGTGCGGGAATGGGGTCGTCCCAGCCCTGGTCCTTGTCCCACAATGCTCGTACAATCATTTTTGCCCTGGTGGTGTACGGTAGAATACATCCTAGCGGGTCATATTGTCGGGCGAGTGTTGTGTACACACTCCGTCTGGTGGTCGGCGCCGCCGCCGGCCTTCCCTGCTCCGTAGTCAGGGGCTTGTGTCTGTAGTGAAGCGAATCTGTTTTGAATCGCCACCCCAATCCCAGGGTCATCTCCTGGGCTTCTCCCGGGATTGTAGCCATCCAGGTCTCGCTGCTGGCTGCCTTGTCCTCGGAGGAGAGGCTGCGCAGTACTTGCGGATCGCTGCTGGCCCACTGCCTGAGATCAAAGCCGCCTTTGATCAATGAGGCGCGGAGTTTAATCAGGAGAGCCTCGGCTTCTTCCTGGGTTGAAAGGCTTTGTAGACAGTTGTCTACGTAGAAGCTGTTCTTTACGCTGTGTCGGACCTCTTCGTCCGCTGCTGGGTCCTCTGCTACATGTTTCTGTAGTGCAAATGTAGCACAGCAGGGGCTGCACGTCGTTCCGAAGGGGAGGACTTCCCATTGGTAGATGGCTGGGTGCTCATCTCCTGGCTTCTCTCTCCATAGGAACCGTAACAGGGGCTTGTCCTCCTCTACTAATCTCACCTGCAGGAACATTCCTTTAATGTCCCCGCTGATGGCCACCTTTTCCTGGCGGAAGCGGAGTAGAACGCCGAGTAGGGAGGGGCCGAGTGTGGGACCGGGCAGTAACTCTTTATTCAGATTTTGGGATCCGATCTGGTAGCTGCAGTTAAATACTATGCGGTCTTTACCGTTGTGATGGACCTTGTGGTGAGGCACGTACCACGATTCAGTGGTCTGGTCAGCCTCTTTAATGTCCATCTTTGTGACGTGTCCCGCTGTGATGAGCTTCTCAATCTCAGCGCGGTATACACTCTCTTGGGCGGGGTTCTTGGCTAAGCGCCGCTCCGTGTTCAGCAGGTACCGTTCTGTGGCGTCTGTCTTGGCGTGGAAAGTAGGCATTCCTTCTCGCCGCAGGAGTGGCGTGGCGTATCTCAACACGCCGTTGACCGGGACTCTCTTGGTCCCTGTCTCGAGGAGGTGAATGGCGTAAATGTCATCTTTAGAGCGAATGTCTTTCTTTCCGTTCTTAAAGGGCATTTGTTCCAAGGTCCATAACCGCTCTACGTGTTGCAGGAGTGCGGTTTCTCCCTCTGTGACTCGGGAGTGGAGACATCTAGTGGCTGTACTTCGGTTGAGAGATTTGGCGAGCGGGCCTTGGAGAGTCCATCCCAAACGGGTCTCGACTGCTGCAGGACAGCCTCGGGGTCCGGTATGAACCCGGTCTATCGGGACAATGAGGTCTGCATGGTCGGAGCCTATCAACAGGGTCGGCATAGCATTGTCTATGAGCGGGATCGGTAACTTGCGCAGATGTGCATATTTCTCCATCAGCTTGGCGACGGGGTATGTGTACCGCGACAGTCCTATTTCTTGGCTGGTGAAAGCGTCTGTAATCTGGTACCGTCGCTCAGGCTGGCCGCTTGCTGCGATAGAGAATGAGACATTCTCGCCCTTTATCGTCTTCAAATCTCGTCTTATTGTCCGAATTGTCATTTGGGTTTCGCTTCCCCGCAGCCCTAGCTGGGCCGCAGCGGAGGCGAGCAGAAGGGTCTTCTCTGACCCGTCATCGAGGACGGCGTAAGTGTCCAGGACTTTATTCTGGTAGCTTAGTGTCACACGCACTACTTTTAGGAGTACTCGGGCTCCACTGCTGCTGGCGGGATCGATGTACATGACGCTCGCTTTGCTGCTGGATGGTGCGGGTGAAGGGCGCCGTCTGTTACTGTCGTGAAGTATGTCCAGATGGGCTCCATCGCACTTGGTGCACCTTTTCTTTAAGCGGCATTCGGCTGCCATGTGTGAGCGCGCACAGCGAAAACAGCGCTTGTTGGACTTTATCCATTGACTTGCTTCCTCCGCGTTCAGCTTGGGGAAGGAGTCACATTGCGCTAGCCAGTGTTCTTTCTCACAGTAGGGGCACACTATCTTCCACTTCTCCGTTCTGGAGGGGGTACTGTGGCTCCTGCTGCTCGGTACTGACTCCGATTGGTGCATCACAGTCACCGATCTTCTTCCATCATCTAGTCGTCTGGTTCCTTCTCTGGAGCCAGGGGTGCTCCGTCCGAATGTATCTAGCCATAGGCTGCTGACTTCTCTCGCCAGGAAGTCTGCTAGATCGAGGAGGTTCGGTTCGGGGCCATTCGGGTCTCGGTGGTCTCTCTGCCGCCTAAAACGCTCCTGTCGAGCGGGCGGCAGCTTCTCCAAGATCCTTTCCACATTTGAGTTGGCGTAAAGTTCATGCCTCCCCTTCTCTCTCTGCGCTCCCAACATCCCTACCAGGGACTGCACTCTGATGGACAGGTCGTCCAGTGCTCGATTGTCTATTGCTGGGGGTAAGCGGTCGATGTGTCGGATCTCCTGGATCACGTAATCCCATATGCGCCCATACCTCTGGTCCAATGCTACCAGCGCTGCTGTGTATGGGGTGGTGGAAGTCGCGTAGGCGAGCGCTATATTATGTGCGCGGGGTACCTTTAAGTGCTTCAGTAGGATGGCGTATTTATGGCGTTCATCCAATACATCCACCAACATGGTCTCCAGACACATGCGGAGTTCTGTATACTGGGCCCGGTTCTCTTGGGTGAAGTCGGGTACCATAGGCGTGCCAATGTATGACGCTGACTGGGGATACATCGGCGAGCGTTGGGGGAGAGGCCTCCTAGGCGAGTCTCCTCCCGCTCCTTGGTATGGGCTGGTACCGGCAGTGTACCATCGCCCGCTTGTCCAGGTGCTGTTCCTCGGTGCGGGTCGTGCGTCGTGCTCACCCGGGTATAGAGTCGGGGGTCTGTAGCGCAGCTCCGCGGGAGTATAGCCTGGGCTGTACCGGACCTCCTGGTCCGGTAGAGTACTGTGCTGTCGTCGGGCGCGGTTCTCCTCCTCTTCCTCTTCGTCTTCAGTTAGGTCATCCAGTGCTTGTAGTCTCTGGTTTAGCCTCTCCACAGGATATGCTGCTCCTTCCCGGTTGCTAGGTCTCGCTTGGACCGGTGGGGGGAGGTGGTCTGTGGGGGGTATAGACCTCGTCTGTTGGTCAAGTTCAGGGTTGTTTACTCGGCTAGGGGATGCCGCCCTGGAGGTGTGTCTAGACGAGTTCCTGGAGCCTCTGGCGGAGGGAGAGGGTGTTGTCCGTCTGATCAGCTGTTCTATTAGTTGCGCTTGCTGTCTGTCGCGCTCTGCGTCCCGTAGAGCACCAGCAGCTGCTCGCTGGCTGTCTGCTCGGTCTCGGGCCACATTCTCTTCCCTCTGAATGCGTCTTATTTCTAAACGTATATGCTCTTCTTCGCTCCGCTGCTGGATCTGCAGTCGGTCGCGTTCAGCAGCGGCGTTCAGGCTGATGAGGAAGGCCTGCTGTAGGGTCCTCTCTGCCTCGCTGGGAGAAGGCGGTTGTATAGGGGAGCCTTCCCTCGGGGTACTCCTTGCGGAGCCTTGGAGCTCTATCTCCACGGTGCTCTCCCCGTCTTCTTCCGTGCCGAGTTCTCTCTCGGTAGCGTTGTATTCCTCCCGGGACTCATCGGGGACTACTTCTTCAGTACTGGCGGGGTGTGAAGTCATGTCTGGTTCCCACTGGTCCCCACCGTGAACTTGGTCAGTTACATTAGAACCCGTAGGGGCCTCTATGGTCGGGGTAGTCTGGGCGTTGGGGTTAGACATACTTTTACTTTCTAGTTTTACCGCGTTTACTGTTAGTAGAAGACTAGGTTGTTGACTGACAGCGTAAGCCTCTAGGTGCTGAGGGAGCCGTCGTTCGCGCTGCGGGCGTTGGTTAGGAGGATCGTTTCGTGGAGTGTTCATCATAGGCCATTTCAATATTAATAACACTATATTAATATTACACTAATTACCCTCCGGCTCGAAGGACCAATTGTAACTGAGGGGTACAATTCCCTGACTGTATTACTAGATATGATACTTACTACCACTACCTTTGTACTTAATATTCGGCCACCCAGTACTCGGCATAAATATATTATGATAAACACTCTCACGTAGATGAAACGGATCCAACACAAATGTACGAAGTCGAAGTATGTATTTATTCCTACACAGCAATGGTGTGTAGAGCAAGCACTTAATCACTTAATTACATTTATGAATTGAAATAGTATGCACTTTTATGGCAAAGAGTATTCGTCGGTATATCAATAGAGAATGTCCAATCTCTAGTGGCGCAGGCGGTAAATATACGACCTGGAATAGTTAAGGAATAACAGCAATGATACTTTAATGATTATAAGACTGGATACACTAGGGGGGTTAATCCGGTCGCTTGTAAGACAACAGGAGTAGGAGGGGGGGGGGGGGTAGAGTCTGGCTGCCTCGTCCGGCCAAGGGTATCCTGGGTGAACCCACAGTTGTGCAGCTCGGTGCGCCAGCGATCCTTGGACCACGGATGAAAGCAGGTGGACTCTCTGTGAGCCGGTTCTCTCCAGTCCACGGGGGAGAGACGTGAAGCGACCTCGTCTTGCAGAGCGTCTCCTCACCTTGCGTCCTCTCCAGGGGGGGGGGTTCCAACACACGGCAGTGTCGGGGGTCTTTATCCATGGAATAATCACTGTACACAAAGCATAATCCGTGCCTGGGAAGGCGGGCTGTCGTCGATAGAATAATCCGGTATACAGGTCCACTCGCTCGTCGGCTCTGGGGCTCCTCGGATGCAGTCTCACATGGGGTCGACCATCCTGGATAAGCAGCCAGTTCTCTGCCCGAAACGATGGGGTACTGACTACGGTAGTATTCTCACCGCACGAAGCACTATATATTAACAGACTATTATTAGCTTAATAGACTACGTCCAACTCGACGATATAGTGCCAAATATGACTATTCAAATATTAATATACACGATGTCTCAATACCGATGGTAGGCCGAACTTGGCCTTACTCCCACACGTGGCGTCGCGGGGAGGCTTTACGTCTGTCACTCTATTGGAGGGTAAGAAACTGGACTGAAAAGGAAGTCCTACTTTAGTAGCGCAGTATATATACGCACTATGAACAAATAGTACCGTTAGTGGTGCGGTAGCCAGATTCCTACGCGGAACTAGGACTTGTTCGTACATCTTGAGCGGTACGTCTGAACTGGGTCTGGGGGGTATGGCAGCCTGGCACCAAGGTCTCGACCAATAGTAGAATGGAGACTATTATGGGATGTTCAGTAGGCTAGAATGGATATTCAATGCATATTGTACAAGGAATATACAAGGGACATCAGGGAATATTAGAGAATATACAAATACAACCAAATATATATATATAAATAAATATATATATTCGGTTTAATCTGGCCCTTCACAACACTTGGTCTTTACTGTACAACTGGGTTAGGACATTTGTAGGGGCCAGTTTCGAATTGCAGTCTCCCGTAGGTGTTCTTTGAGAGTGTTTTTGAAAGTGGGTAGTGATTCACATTCCTTTACAGCTTTGGGTAGGGCGTTCCACATTGATGTGGCATAATTGCGAAACGTGTTTAGTCCATTGTTTGAGCCGAATCTGGGTTTTACATGATTTGTGGAGCTCCCTCTGGTGTTGTGATCGTGGTATTCACTGACCTTTGGGAAGTATTTTGACATGTACATGGGTACCTTGGTCGTGTAGTGTATCTTATAGACCAGGCCCATTGCAAGTTGCTGTACTCTGTCGTCTACTCTAAGCCATCCTAGGTTGGCAAAGTGGGCAGGGGTGAGGTGGGTTCTAGGAGTCAGGTCAAGCATGAATGAATGAATGAAAACTTTATTTAACAGATTGCAGAATGGGTACAATACAGTACGGCTCAATACATACAATTGTTAAGGGGATGCAGACCTGAGAAAGACGTTTGTCTTGTTTCCATCAGGGTCCCCCATTTTCAATTCATATAGACATATATGACATACATGACATACAGATAGTCAGTACTGCTACATCTATACATTTATGACATACCAGATTTGCAAATACAGTACTGTTTGTGATACAGAAGGAGTCAAGAAAAGGGAGTATATACATTTGACGTAGAAACTGTACATTGGAGGAGGTTGGGTGGGGGGGGTTGGGTACATTGGGATATTGACAACCATACTGGGTAATTTACATTGGAGGTGGTTGGGGGGGGGGGGGGGGGGGGCGGGGGGCACACTGTATAAACAAGTAACACTGTACATTGAGGGGGGGGGGGAAGGAGACACTGTACAAACAAACACAATTGTACATTGAACTATTGACAAAACCATACTAGGTAAATGACTGTACATTGGAGGGGGTTGGGTTAGGATATTTACAGGGGCCAGTGTTGAATTGCAGTCTCCCGTAGGTGTCCCTTGAGAGAGGTTTTGAAAGTGGGTAGTGATCCACATTCCTTTACAGCTTTGGGTAGGGCGTTCCACATTGATGTGGCATAATTGCGAAACGTGTTTAGTCCCTTATTTGAGCCGAATCTGGGTTTAACATGATTTGTGGAGCTCCCTCTGGTGTTGTGATCGTGGTATTCACTGACCTTTGGGAAGTATTTTGACATGTACATGGGTACCTTGGTCGTGTAGTGTATCTTGTAGACCAGGCCCATTGCAAGTTGTTGTACTCTGTCGTCTACTCTAAGCCATCCTAGGTTGTCAAAGTGGGCAGGGGTGAGGTGGGTTCTAGGAGTAAGGTCAAGCAGTAGTCTGACCAGTTTGTTTTGAGATGTTTGTAATTTTGTTTTTAGCGCCTTTGAGGTGCTTTGGTACCATGAGGTGCAAGCATAGTCGTAGTACCCCTGAATGAGTGCTCCTGCCAGAGTCTTCAGGGTGTTCTTGTTTACCAGAGAGGAGATCCGGTACAAGAATCGAGTTCGTTGGTTGACTTTTTTTATTACATTGGATGCCATTTTGTCACAGGAGAGATTAGCCTCTAGGATGGAACCCAGGTAGGTAATTTCATCTTTCCTTGTGACAATATTGTCACCCACTGTAACTGAGAAGCCGTCGGTCTTGCTGAGTTTGTTATTTGAACCGAAGAGAATGGACTCTGTTTTGCCCATGTGTAATGATAGTTTGTTGTCGGCGAGCCATATGCAGATTCTGCCTAGTTCCGAGCTGAGGGTTTTTTCAACCTGTAACTTGTTCTTGTCAGAGACCAGCAGGGCTGAGTCGTCCGCAAACAGGAACAAGTTGCAGTCACAAGCTGACGACATGTCATTTGCATAAATTAGGAACAGTAGCGGTCCTAGTATGCTTCCTTGTGGAACATGTGTGTGTGAAATGTGTGTGCGGAGGGGGGGTGGGTCTTGGGGGTGGGGAATGGGTGTTCAGAGGGGTGAACTTGGGGAGTGGGGGGATTCAGGGGGGTGGTTTATTGGGAGGGCTCTGTACTTTCATTTATCATTTATTTAATTATTGTATCTGTATGTACCTTAAAGATGTGAGTTACATTTATTTAAAGTCTTATTTGTTTGTATTTTTGTAATCTGTCACAGAGAAGTAAGCCTTGGGCCTCTACATAGAACATTTTGTGTCTGTTTTTGTCGCTTAAAATGTTTTAGTACCATTATTAGTATTATTATTTTAATTTCAATCTTTTAATTTTAATGTCTTTTGTGTCTTTTTTGTGTACAAATGAAAAATGTCAATAAAAATATCTTAAAAAAAAAATGTACCTCTTCAGTATCTTCTGCTCTTATGTACACACAGCTTCTGCATCAACAGAAGGAACGGGCTGTGCCCCTCAGACAGGCACACATACACACACTCCGTCTGTCAAACTATTAACACCGGCGCACACAAACATAAACACTAACGTCCTAAGAATAACTTTCCATTTTTGCCAAGAGAATGATGTTTATGTCTCAGTGGCTCTTTAGTGTCTCCCTTTGCCCTGGCTAAGTGAATGATGTTTACGTCTCCCGCTCCCCCTAAGTACACTCTAAAGAGGTCTGTGCCCTCCGCTATCCTGACAGTCTCACCCTAGTGAATGAACGGATGTGACCCAAGGCACCTAAACACTCTTTGGGATCTAATGACAAATGGCCCCCCCGGTGGGCCCTGATGAGTTTCCACCAACTGTTGTTAGCATGCCTAGCTTTGGTATAACATTAGCATAATGGTTTGCCCTTAGCCTGTAGTAATGGTAAGCGATCTTCAAAATGGCTTTGCTAAATTAAGAGCTGCAGATATATGCCAGGAAAACAATTAAGAGGGCTTAATGTGGGTTATCGCTTGACTGGGGGGCCTCATAGAAACAGATCACTGCTCTCTATTTCTCTCTCTCTCTCTGCTCAGATAATGTCAAAAGAATGGATTAAAGAGAGAGATCTGGCATATGTTTAATTAGCTTGAGGATATGCAAGCATTTGGGTGAATCACTTTCTGGAATAACATGACTGTTTTCATAGCTTATCCTATAAGATGTGACTTAGTCTGATCTGATGCAAACAGACAGTAAGAAATACATTATTATTATTATTATTATTATTATTATTATTATTATTATTATTATTATTATTATTATTATTATTATTATTATTATTATTATTATTATTATTATTATTATTATTATTATTATTATTATTATTATTATTATTATTATTATTATTATTATTATTGTTGTTTTTATTATTGTCATTATAATTATTATTATTATTATTAATAATAATATTATTATTACTATAATTATTACTATTGTTATTATTACTATTATTATTATTATTATTATTATTATTATTATTATTATTATTATTATTATTATTATTATTATTATTATTATTATTATTATTATTATTATTATTATTATTATTATTATTATTATTATTATTATTATTATTATTATTATTATTATTATTATATTTGGTAACACTTCATATTACCTCTGGTTCATTTAAAATCTGGCCTCTCATCCTCACTGGACAGTCACCAATTTGCCTACCGTGAGAACAGGAGCATGGAGGACGCTATCTCCTCAGCGCTACATTCTGCCCTCTCCCACCTGGATGAGAGCCAATACCCATGTGAGAATGCTGTTCATTGACTTCAGCTCATCATTCAACACCATCATCCCCTCCAAATGCATCTCCAAACGTGGTGACCTTGTGGAAACCAAGGACATTGACATCAACCCCTCTGTCTGCAACTGGATACTATTTTACATTTTACATTTAGTCATTTAGCTGATGCTTTTATTATCCAAAGCGATTTACAAGTTCTGTACGACAAGTCCGAAGGAAGCGTACAACTCTTACAGCTTAGTAACAATGTTCATCAAACAGTGCTGAAACTTGGGGGCTGCAGTGTTGGGTGCATAGTAAACATATTACTATAGTAGGAAGAGTGCATGATAGTATAAGACAGTAAGAAGGTTAGTGGGTTTTTATTTATATATTTTTTATATTGATTGAAGAAGTGTGTTTTTAATCGACAGCGAAACATTGGTTGGGTTTCGTGGTGGGAAGTTCGTTCCACCATTGTGGAGTGAGGACCGAGAATAGGCTGCTTTTCTTTGATGACCCTCCCGGTGCTCGGATAGGAGTGTGTCTGAGGCTGCGGTTACACCTTTCGTTTCATTTTCGTATCATTGTCATATGCGTTTCGCCGCGACGTCGTGCGCCTCGAGTCACACTTTCGTTTTTTCGTTTTTGTCACCTGAGCACACTGATGTAGTACACTGCCAAAGCAGTAGGTGGCAGTAGGTGGCAAACATGAAGGCAATTTCAACCAATCAGAACTTGAATGTGCCAATACACTTCCTGGAAGCTCCAGCAAAGAAAATGTCAACAAGGCAGGCGCCTGCCGCGCCACCATCTTGCCTATTTACTCAATGCAGCAATTATTTTTCAGCAAAGCCTAATAAAAGTGCAATAAACAAAACGGATACATTCACTGTGTGTTCTGCCTGTCATTTGTTGATGAAACAAAACTAACATCAACACAAGTGACCACCAAGAGCGGATAGTTTAGTCTAAAAAAAGATCGGTAGCATTGTTAGCTGCATGCTAACGTCAATGGAATTTGCCATTATAACAGTATAGCATTGTGGCTAGAAGCTAACGTTAGCTCACGCTACTTAGCCAGCACCAAACTGATGATATCGGGAGCTATCAATGGTTAGATAACATTAGAGACAACGCTGTGTGTATTAAACCAAAGGTGAATAGATGACTGGGCCATTTTGTTTAATGCTTGTTAAGTTGAAAGAGGAGCTTTGAGCTAACAGGGTTTGATGGCTAACACTAGCTCATGTTATCCAGTGGCAGTGCCAATCGGTAATGCTAGCAGAATGAATGGATGTAAACTTTATTTAACATATTGCATATGGGTACAATACAATACGGCTCAATACAAACAATTGTTAAGGGAATGCAGACTGTTGTAGCTTGGACTGGGGTCCTTATAACAATAACTTGACAACACATAGTAGCTGCAGCTATTTGGTTTGGGACAGTGTCACCGGAAGGGCACGCAGATGGTATCTACTGCGCATTGGGGCGTTTTCGCAACAACGGCTCCGTGCAGACTACACGCTGTTGTCTGCGCGTTTTTTAGCGGTTCTCCAAAACGCAAACACAATTTAGCGTTTCAGCCGTATCCACAAAAAAACGCAAAAAAACGCATTTCTGTGTAATAGGGACATGAAACGTATTCAAAAACGTATAAAAAAACGCCACAAAAACACTAGTCTAACCATGGCCTGAGGCGGCCAGAGGATGTAAAGCAGACGGGTCTTGAGGGTGTGTAGTTAGAGACCATTGACCGGAGGTAGGCGGGAGCCGTTCCCTTTACTGCGCGATATGCCAGTTCGAGGACCTTGAAGTGGATTAGTGTGACGATGGGGAGCCAGTGCAGGTCCCTAGGAAGCGGGGTAACATGGGCTGACTTTTGTAGGATGGAGATCAGACGGGCGGCTGCGTTCTGAATGAGTTGAAGAGGCTTGGTGGCGGTGGTCGGTAGACCAGCGAGCAGTGCATTGCAGTAGTCGAGGCAATACATGACTGTTGATTGGACAAGGAGTTGAGTGGCTTCTTTTGTCGGATCCTGCTGACATTGTTCAGGAGTAATCTGCAAGTTCTGGTTGTTGCAGCGATGTGAAGAGAAGTTCAGCTGATCGTCAAGGACTACACCAAGGTTCTTGGCGGTCGGGACGCGTCAACACTTAAGGTAACTAACTTGCGTTCAGCGTTTCTCTGATTTTTCTCTGATTGGCCACGACGCCCACGTGACCGCGCGCTAGCACGCCCCCTTATCCACGCCTGCCGCTCTTGCTCTGTGTGTTGTGTTGCAGCGCGCGGCAGAGCGGCAGAGGTCCCTGCCTTCCTCAATTTATACGCATGGTGATGGAAGTATTGACTACGCCGTAACGAATCATTAAAAAAATATACCGTTAACTGGAATATGTTGTGCCTTTACACATATGTTGGATTATGTAATTGGTTTGTCATGACAAACAAATAAAATATCGCATCGCCGGCTGTCTCTGGCTTGCTCCAGCGGACACCAGAGCTCAGCGATGCCGCTCGCGGCAGCATATTCTCCCCGCTGGCTGAGCTCTGGTGTCCGCTGGAGCAAGCCAGAGACAGCCGGCGATGCGATATTTTATTTGTTTGTCATGACAAACCAATTACATAATCCAACATATGTGTAAAGGCACAACATATTCCAGTTAACGGTATCTTTTTTTAATGATTCGTTACGGCGCAATCAATACTTCCATGCATTCGGGACCTCCATGTTTTGGGGGTATTCATCAGACAAATCGGATCCGGGATTCGGCTCCCATCAGTCGGGCAAGAACTGTGGGTTTTCAGCCTCTCTCCCGGTCGCGTGTTGCTTTTTCACAAGTCAGTAGTGCAAGAATGTGACAATTTGACCATGTGACCGCGGCAACGCGGGAGAGCGGCAAGGCGGAAATAGGCTGTCTCTAAGACAAACTCTAACCTTAACCAGCTCCTTAACAGCGCCTAAACGTAACCGTTCTAACCTTAACCAACTCCGAAACAATGCCTAACCTTAACCTTAACCTTAACCATGCCTAACCTTAACCATAGAAAGAATATTGCCATTCTCTAAGACAAACTCTAACCTTAACCAGCTCCTTAACAGCGCCTAAACTTAACCGTTCTAACCTTAACCAACTCCGAAATAATGCCTAACCTTAACCTTAACCTTAACCATGCCTAACCTTAACCGGCGAAAGAATACACGTTAAAAAAAAAATCACGTTAAAAAAAAAATTTGATGGGATTCGAACTCGTCAACAACGGACCGCAGGACCGCAGGACCACTGCTCTGCCAGGTGAGCTGAAGCGCCGAATGAAAATCATGGCGGATTACTAGGGCGGTTACATAATTCCGCTCGCGCTCTGCCGCTCCGCTCGCTCTGCCGCTCTGCTCTGCGGTTGCCGCGCCTGCCGCGGGGCATGGCGCAGCCAATCAGGGAAAACGCGGAAGCAAAAGCAGCACTACTTGCTTGTCATTAAGCAATAGGCCTCCCGGTCTCCTCTCTCCTGGAGCTTAAGGGGGAGCTTAGTATTCCTGCCTCTGAGGAGGTGGCTACAACAACACACAGTGACTACATGCAGTCACTGTGTGTTGTTGTAGCCACCGGGTAAATCGCGATTTTTTTATTTGTTTGTCATGACAAACCAATTACATAATCCAACATATGTGTAAAGGCACAACATATTCCAGTTAACGGTATATTTTTCTAATGATTCGTTACGGCATAGTCAATACTTCCATGCGTATAAATTGAGGAAGGCAGGAACCTCTGCCGCTCTGCCGCGCGCTGCAACACAACACACAGAGCGGCAGGCGTGGAAAAGGGGGCGTGCTAGCGCGCAGTCACGTGGGCGTCGTGGCCAATCAGAGAAACGCTGAACGCAAGTTAGTTACCTTAAGTGTTCACGCGGTCGGGACGAGGCCACGGCTACATTTTTCACTGTGATGGAAAGGTCGGTCAGCGGGGAGGATTTGGCCGGCAGGTGAAGCAATTCTGTTTTACTTAGGTTCATTTTGAGGTGGTTGGTCGTCATCCAGGCGGAGATGTCGGACAGACAGGCCGAGATTCTCTCAGAGATATGGATGTCTGAGGGAGGAAAGAAGAGGAAGAGTTGAGTATCATCGGCATAGCAATGATACAAGAAGGCATGAGATGTGATAATGTTACTCAGAGATACTAGACATCCCAACGAACAGACCCCAGTTTGTTAGGGTCCTCCTCCACCCTCACCTTGAACGCCGGTGTCCCGCAAAGGTGCGTGCTGAGCCCCCTCCTCTACTCCTTCTTCACCCACGACTGCACTCCTATACATGGCATCAACACCATTATGAAGTTTGCAGACGACACAAAGGTGGTGGGTCTCATCAAAAACAACGATGAGTAGGCCTATAGGGAGGAGGTCCAGCACCTGGCAGCATGGTGCGCTGACAACAACCTGGCCCTCAACACCAAGAAAACCAAGGAGCTCATCGTGGCCTTCAGGAAGACCAGAGCCAGCACACATGCCCTCGTCCACATCAAGGGGGCGGTGGTTGAGTGTGTCTCTTCAGCTTAAAAATACTGGGAGTCCACATCTCCGAGGACCTCTCTTGGAACCTCAACACCTCAGCACTGGTCAAAAAGGCTCACCAGCACCTCTTCCTCCTGAGGAGACTGAGGAAAGCCCACCTCTCTCCTCAGATTCTGGTGAACTTTTACCAGTGTGCCATAGAAAGCATACTCACCAACTGCATCATGGTGGTACGGCAACTGCACTGCCTGACCGGAAAGCACTGCAGAGGGTGGTGAAAACCACCCAACGCATCACCGGTACATCACCCCCTGCTATTGAGTCTATCAATCACAAATGGTGTCTGAGGAAGACACACAGCATTGCCAAGGACACCTCTCATCCCAATTATGAACTGTTTGCCCTCCTCCCCTCCGGGAGACGCTACAGGAACATCCACTCCAAGTCAAGCAGACTCAGGAACAGCTTCTTTCTCTCAGCTGTCATCTCTCTGAATTCTGTGCCACGTTGACAGACCCCCCCCCCCCCCCCCCCCCAAACACACACACACCATATAAACTCTGACTTCATTATCTACACCCTAGGCTCTGTTACCCATAGTGTACGACACTGAACCCTGTTTCCTATACTCAATTTATACCTACCGACTGCTTTCACTGTCTATACAACTGCCCTACACTGTAATCATAATAATCTTTTTTTGATCCACTTTTTCTCTTTCTTTTTCTGTTTTTTCTCCCATCCCAATTTAGCAGTAGCCAATTCCCCCCTCCCCTGTCTTGATCGTTGCTAGCATGTGCCCCCCACTGGTCGGTCGTAGGGAGGGTTGAAGAATCTATCGCATGTCCCCTCCGATACATGCAGAGTCAGCCAGCCACTTCTTTTCACCTGCCAGCGCGGACTCTCATTGGCGAGGTGTAACGTGTGGGAGGCTCACACTACCCTCGACATCTCCTATCCTTGCTGTGCAGGCGCCCTGACCGACCTGTAGGAGTCGCTGTTCACAACGACCAGATTACCACCCATCGACTCCCCTCCCGCTGACTCTGCCAATTGAGTCAGTATGACGGCCGGCCCAAGCCGGCGGCAACGCTGACAGCCGGATTCGATACCGGTGTCTCACGTGTGGGTGACGAGCACTTAGACCGCTGCGCCACCCAGTCGCCTAATCATAATAATCTTAACTACCAACCTCATACTAGTCCACTTATATAGTGGACTGTAGATACTAGATCTATATCTGTACATATCCTACTCTTATTACACTGCTGGCTAGTATGACTACTAGCATACTGTCTTCAGAATCAGAAATCAGAAAGGTCTTTATTGCCAAGTAGTTTACACATACAAGGAATTTGATTTTGGTTGTTTGGTGTGACATTAATGGATGTGCTGTATAATGACATACCTGTATCACTGTACATATTATACAACAACCCTGTACATACATCTGATTAGCACTACACTCAGTAGTACTAATTTGTATATTTTGTACCCAGTTTAATTACATGTACATTGTATATTGCTGTTTCACTTTACTGTTACATTTGCACCTTGGTTGGATGCCAAACTTATTTTCGTTGTTTTGATTGATTGATTGAACATTTTATTAACAGATTGCAGAATGGGTACAATACAGTAGGCCTACAGCTCAATACACACAATTGTTAAGGGGATGCAGACCAGAGAAAGACTTTCGTCTTGTTTACATCAGGGTCCCCCATTTTCAATTCATCATAAACATCATTGTACTGTACTTGTGCTGTATAATGACAATACATTTGAATCTAATCTAATCTAAAATGAATAAATACATTTGTGTTATTATAAGCTGACTATTACATGATTTTTTATTAAATCTTTTTAAAATGTTATTCTGTCTCGAATGACCTACACATAAATACATATGAACACCTAATGAAAGCTGACAACCCGATTTAATCATTGCAGCTATTCATGAATGTGCCATCGCTGAAAGGGCTTAGTCCAGGCATTAGGTTACATGTAAGTGTTATTGTTAAACAGCTACCGCAGATATCATAACATAATCTAGCACCCAAGCATTTCTACACTCACTGCCACCCTCCTATTCCGTCCATATAACTACATTTCCCATAATGCATTTCTATTTACAACGTCACATCTTTGCGCAGAGCTGAGTTGGCTTTTGGAAGAAGGTAAAGTGCCGGATTCGTGTTATTATAAACTGAGTTGTCGTGATTTGTTGGATATTATATAGTACATATCGCAACACAACGTTATTTCTGTTACATACAGTTGTTGTAGCATCGTTGATAAATATATATCGCTCTTCCCCACTGTTCTAGAGACAACGTCAACCAAGCTAAATAACGTTAGCTAAACTGATTCAATTTGACAGGGAGACGAAATAAATCCCCTCTCCTGATAAAACCTTTTGGAGGATGTTTCTTAAATGTTTGCGATCTAGTGTAGTTCCGCTTATCCCCTGAGAAACGTTCGTTTATGTTGTGCCTTTGAGCCTGCGTCACTGCAGTACTACTAGTGTTGACAGATTCGTTAGCTAACGTTATTATATCACACACACGCCAGGGCTAACGTTAACGTGTTGCTCATCTCTTGTTTATAGTCTTCATATAACGCAGTGTGTATCTCAATCTCGGGTTTTTTGGTCAGGTACCACCACTGTCAGCTTCAGTGATAGGTAACATTAAAACTAATCGTTACAGAAATGTATCCTGTATTTAAACTAACATTTGTTTACACTATAAAACTTCTTGCAAGCCCAGACCCAAATCTGCATCATAAACCCTGACAAGGGGTGCAGTTAAACTGAAAAAGAAGCAGCCAGATACACGGCTGCCTGGAGACTGTTCGTCAACATCCCAGGGACCAGCCTTGGTATCATCAGCAGTACAGCTATAACATCACTCTCACTGTCCTTCTCTTCCCCCCCCCCCTCTCTCTCACAGATTGCCTCCTGTCTGCTCCCCTGGCTCTTCTGTGTCCCCCAGCCCTGGTGGTGCCCATTATGACTAAGCTTCTAGAGTGGGTGTTTGGCGTCTCGGTAGTAGGAGCTGCCTGGGCTCTCGTCACCTTTGACCTGCTAGACTTACGACTCCCCGAGACATACAAGGATGTGGCCTGGCCCATGCCTGTGTATCTGCTGGTAGTGTTTGGTTGCTACTCCCTGGCCACCGTGGGGTACAGGGTGGCCACCTTTAATGACTGTGAGGACGCAGCCAAAGAACTCCAGGGACAGATCAGAGAAGCCAAAGAGGACCTCAGGAAAAAAGGACTGAAGATGTAAAACTACAGTAGTAACTCATTGAGAGACTGAGAGAAAACACAAAGATTGACAAATACAACAACCTCTCTTAGGACAGATCGCTTCGATGTAGGCTAGACATACACAAATCATCAAGGCTTTTGTTGTTAAGGATGTCTGAATGACTGTGACTATGAGAGTGTTTGCGTTCAGTGTCTATATTGATCTGTTTCTTGTTTACTAGCAATTAGCAAATACAATCTGTCAGTCAGTCGTCATAGTTTTCTTTTTTAAGCGGTGGCTTTGGGGCGTTTAGAGAGTCGCCTTGTTTTGCAGACATCTGCTACAGATTAGATATTGATCGAATATGCACTGGAAGGAGTTGAGTGATTCAGATACTGGATGATTTCCAGTTGCTCATCTCAACTGATTCCACAGATAAAATATTATAGAAAAGCAGGATCTTTGCAGCACCACTGAAGAACCCTCTATAGTGGAGTTAGGAATGGAACAAGGCTTCATATTGAATCTATAACATCCAGCACATTCTCTGACTGTAGCTAAATGCCGGTCATGTCGTAATGTCAGGAAGGAAACTCCCATGGGTCACCGCACTGGAACAGAACTGGACTAAAGATGACTTCTCCAGTGAATACTGAAACACAGGATTTTGTTCAGCTGATGACGAGAAGCATATTACAGAGGCCTAGTTGTGAGGGTCGGCAGATCTTGTCTGCAGATCTTTTCTTGTCAGTGTGTGTGCCGTTTTTAATAAGAGGTGCACATTCCATTGTAATATTTCAGACTTGTGTCCTGAGGCTGTTGCTGTGATTAATAAAATGCGGTCTATTTTTCCCAGAAATGGTGTGTGTGTGTGTGTGTCTGTGCGTCATGTGTGTGTGTCTGCATCTGTGTCAGTGAGTACATGAATGTGTGATGAATACCTCGTCCAAGCATGAACCACATGGCCTGGGGGGAGGGGGTCTACTCCACCAGTCAATGATTTTCCACTGTGAAAGAGACAGACGTGTCTTTTGTCTATTTAGTATTTGACAATTATGGGAAAATTCATGATGATGTACCACTTCCTACTTTCCTCAAGTTCATGTAATTTATAGAATATATAAGCAAAGTGTAAAGCTCAGAGCTAGTCCTGTTTTTTTGGCAAGTACAGCTTTTTTCTGTCAGCCTTGAGAGCTGCTTATGCTCATTTTCAATGGCTCCTGCTGAGCATAAACACAAGCATAGCCTGGCTGAGGGCATCATTACAGGCTTTCAGAGACTCCCAGGACTTAAGATCCAATGCAGAAGGATTGGCAGATCTCTCTGCGTGCGAGTTCTGCCCATGTGCTGTTTGACTACGGCCCGTCTTGCTTTGTAAACATCACCCCCCGTGATTCTCTGCAAGCTGTTGCGAGAGAGAACAGGGTTGAAAGACAACCTGGGATTTACCGGAGAAACTTTACTGGTTTGGCGTTTTCCCCCCCACAAAGGCTTCCCTAGCTAGTTATGTTCTTCTTACTCGAAACCACATGTGAAACAGTCAAGTTACTTGAAAATCTCTCTCTCTCAATATCCTAACTTTGAACTCATGCATCCAATACATTTTTCAGAAATACAAAAGGTGTAGATTGGTAGGCCTAACTTTAGTCAGATCATATACACGATAATGATGATAATAATAGTAATACACTTTATTTTTATAGCACCTTTCACACAAGAATTGCAGCCCAACGTGCTTCACAGCAGTGATGTTGAGACAAACTAGATAGAGGCATAACATTTGCATAAAATTGGCATCATTATAGAAACCTCCCGGAAAGATTGTAATAGATTTCTGTCATTAAAATCTATAAAAATAAGATTGTAATAGATTCCTCATTGATTATGATGACATTAAAATCTATAGAATACATAATTTACATAACTTAGCATAAAATAGACAGTTTAGTACAGTTTTACAGATAATAAAATAGTGCAATAGTGCAGTGAAATTAAATAGTTCTCATCTACAGTACAACAATCACAGTCAGGACACAAGACAATGCACACACATACATTTAAATGGCAAGTGTTGGACAATATTTGGTCCTATTATTATATTTAGCCTAATAGAATCAAGTCAAGTGTTTCCTTTATTAATCCTCTTGGGGACATTTAAATGTCACAGCAGCCTGCTATATTAGCAATATTAGCCTACGTGTGCCATTTACAGGGAAACATTACTGATCTGCGATATCACACGGATGTATGTACAACTACATAGGGAATTAATTGGAATAATATTGTGTGTGTAAAAGTGAATACAAATGTATGCAGTCACAAGTCAGTCTCTCTTAACACCCCTTGATACAAGGCTCCCTGCTGTACTATGTACCTACTACACAGCTGACATTACAGATTCATACAGTCATTGGGGAGGAAGTTTTTCATGTTCTCATATGATGATTGGGCTGTCCATGTCGATCATATCAATGCATATGGGAATTCCAACTAAGAGGTAATCCCCTTTAAATATTTCATAGAAACTAATTCCCACTAAGAGGTAATCCTTTTTAAATATTTCATGGTCAAGAATAGACATAAAACATTTTCATCACGTTATTCATTTAATCCCCTTATTTCAAACATACAGTACAAGCCACCCAGACGCAGACATGCATCTCTAGACATTTACACAGCATTAGAACCGTAATCCAGTGCAACCAGAGGAGCGTACTAAAGCCCTCCCATTAGAAATGACCTCTCCTGGGTTAGAATCCAGCTCTCTGCGTTGCTATCAGCTTGGCTGTCGTTCATACTAACACAATTGGCAGTGTTAGGGGTGGGAAAGATGATGGGTGGGGTCCTGGGCGTTGTGGAAAGCGACCCCTACAGTTCGGTCGGGGAGCCTGCACAGCGAGGGTAGGATCTGGAGGGAGGTAGTGTGACCTTCCACACGTTACACTCTCCCGGTGAGAATCTGCGCTGCCAGGCTGGCTGCACATGCGTCGGAGGAAAGCATGTGACAGTCTCCGGCCTCCCGGACCAACAGTAGGTGGGAATGCGCAAACAACCAGGAAGGGGGTTGGGAATTGGCATAACGACTAACCCGTGGATGGGAGAAAAAAATCGGAAAAAAGGGAGGGGGGGGGGGGGGGGGGGGGGGGGGGGGGGATAAATAAAAAAATAAATGACCTCTCCCATACCAGACCGTTTTCTTCAATCTCCTCACATTTTGTTTACAGTGAGAGGATTTCCATCACTGTTATTGGTGTTTGCTCAGCTCGAGGGTGGTAATCATGTAGTACACCAACACACCCCCAGGGCTGCTCACAGATTAAGAAAGGTAATCATGTAGTACACCAACACACCCCCAGGGTTACTCACAGCTCGAGGGTGGTAATCATGTAGTAGTTGTACACTAATACACCCCCAGGGCTGCTCAGCTTGAGGAGGGTAATCATGTAGTACACCAACACACCCCCAGGGTTACTCACAGCTCGAGGGTGGTGATCATGTAGTACACTAATACACCCCCAGGGCTGCTCAGCTTGAGGAGGGTAATCATGTAGTACACCAACACACCCCCAGGGTTACTCACAGCTCGAGGGTGGTGATCATGTAGTACACTAATACACCCCCAGGGCTGCTCAGCTTGAGGTAGGTAATCATGTAGTACACCAACACACCCCCAGGGTTACTTCAGCTTGAGGAAGGTAATCATGTAATACACCAACACACCCCCAGGGCTGCTCAGCTTGAGGAAGGTAATCATGTAATACACCAACACACCCCCAGGGCTGCTCAGCTTGAGGAAGGTAATCATGTAATACACCAACACACCCCCAGGGCTGCTCACCTTGAGGAAGGTAATCCAGTAGTACACCAACACACCCCAGGGTTACTTCAGCTTGAGGAAGGTAATCATGTAGTACACCAACTCATCCCCAGGCCTGCTCAACTTGAGGAAGGTAATCATGTAGTACACCAACACACCCCCAGGGCTGCTCACCCAACTCTACATCGATGGTTCTCAACCATTTTCAGCCGAGTACCCCCAAATTGACAGTTTGTCTCAGATGTTTGAAGATGTTTGTTGTTCTCTATGTTAGGCTGTTGTTCCAAAGTGCCTGAAGTCTGCCACCATCATACCTGTACCAAAATGGTCCCCTATATATATCATGCCTTAATGACTACCGCCCCATTGCACTGACACCAACCATAATAACGTGCTTTGAGAGGCTGGTCATGCAACACATCAGACCCCCCCCCCCACCCTTGACCCCCATCAATTTGTATATCAAGCCAACCGGTCCACTGATGATGCAACATCCTATGCACTGCACCTGGCCTTCACTCACCTGGATAACAAGGACACTCATATCAGGACGCTATTCATTAACTTCAGCTCTGCATTTAACATCATCATTTAACATCATCATCATTCCACAACAGCTGATTGAGAAGCTGTGCACACTGGGCCTCAACACCCCTCTCTGCAACTGGATCCTGGACTTCCTCATTGAAAGACCACAGACAGTCAAGACAGTTAACAGAACCTCAAGCACCATCACACTGAACACCGGCTCCCCCAGGGTTGTGTGCTGTTGTGTTCACCTTGCTGACCCATGACTGCACTGCCAGATCCAGCTCCAGTCACATCATAAAGTGTAGTGGGACTCATCATGAATAATGATGAGAGGCACTATAGAGAGGAGGTGGCGCAACTGGCTATGTGGTGTGTCAACAGTAACCACTCCTTAACACTTTGAGTGCCAACGACGAGAAATCTCATTGTTCGCCGCCATGCGTTGAGTGCCAACGATGAGAAATCTCGTTATTTAATCGTTATTGCTTTTATTAGCGATATCCATTCATTTTTCATCAATCCAGCCTCACGTTATCATTGGGACTGTCTATGAGCTCGAGCAGGGAAAATACCGCCCCCTATCTTCTCCCGGATGGTAATGCACCCATTGGATTGGACTCAATGGAAATGCATGGGGGGGAAAAAACTCCGGACTCCACATTTTACTTCTCAGGCATGTAACCCGAGACGATTGCATTCATTGTGGACCCTCAGAGCAGCGTGGAATATGTCTTTCGAGGTTGGATCGTTGGATCAATAAACACGATCGATATTTGGAATGGCGATCAGGAATTGGAATAATCTTTTTGCAGAACATCTGATGTGAGGTAAGGAATCTATTTTACCAGTCTTGGGGTAATCAGATGTTTTTTTCACATATTCCACAATGTGTCCCCTATGTGTGTATGTGGGTATATGACGTTAGCGCTGACCAGGTCATAGATAATCGATTTTTCAGCCAGCTTCTCTAGCGTGCATAAGTACACATATACTATCAATAATCTAGCGTTTATTTGAAAACTATTCATAAATCAGCCGGAAAATGACAACGTGTTGTGTGTATTCCAGTAAATGGCTATTTCCGCGGAATCTTAATTTTTTTCTAGTAATTTCCAAAAACGTCCGTTTTTCAAAACGGTATAAAACAGAAATGTACAGATGAAAAAACAACACTGCAAGCAAGTCATTGATAAGCGACTGGTGTATTAGACATAATATAGAATATAGAAATAGCTCCGCGAAAATCATGAAATATCGGAAAATCAGTCCAAAAAGGCTGGCATTCAAGCGATAAATTGTGCGCCCCCTGCTGGCACTCAATGTGTTAAATGTGGAGAAGACTAAGTTGTTGGTTATTGACTCCAGGAAAAGCAACAGTGAGCACCCCTCGCTGACCATCAATGGTGCTGCTGTCGAGAGAGTCAGTAGCAAGTTCCTGGGAGTACACATGGCTGATGATCTGACCTGGTCCACCAACAACACAGCTCTCACCAAGAAGCCCAGCAGAGCCTCCACTTCCTGATGATCTGACCTGGTCCACCAACAACACAGCTCTCACCAAGAAGCCCAGCAGGGCCTCCACTTCCTGATGATCTGACCTGGTCCACCAACAACACAGCTCTCACCAAGAAGCCCAGCAGGGCCTCCACTTCCTGATGATCTGACCTGGTCCACCAACAACACAGCTCTCACCAAGAAGCCCAGCAGGGCCTCCACTTCCTGATGATCTGACCTGGTCCACCAACAACACAGCTCTCACCAAGAAGCCCAGCAGGGCCTCCACTTCCTGATGATCTGACCTGGTCCACCAACAACACAGCTCTCACCAAGAAGCCCAGCAGAGCCTCCACTTCCTGTGGAGACAGAGGAAGGTGAACACCCCCCCCCCCCATCATGACCACATTCTGTATAGAGGAACCACTGAGAGCATCCTGTCAAACTGCATCACAACGTGGTTTGGGAACAACACAGCCTCAGACCGTAAGTCCCTGCAGACGATTGTGAGTACAGACAAAAAGATCATGGGTGTCACTCTGCCTTAGCTGACATCTACGAAGCACGTGTGCCTGAACGGCCACCAACATAGCAGCTGACCCCTCTCACCCCTGCCACCTCCTCTTTGCACTACTACCATCTGGGAGGAGGTTTCAGAGGATCCAGGCCAGGTCTGCCAGACTGCAACAGCGTTCTCCGCCAAGCCACCAGAACTCTGAATACTAATACAAAGATACTAATCCCCCCACCCACCTCGATTGATGATCCCAAATATGGGTTGAACTGCACCAGCCAGAGAGAGTCTCTCTGTCTCTCTCTCTCTCTCTGGCCACCTCAACCTTTTACATTGCATTTCTAAATTGTAATGCAGTGCATACTGTGGCACTTTATTCATTAATTTCATATGTTTTTCATTAACCTATTATCATGGGAAGAACGGCAACATTATTATTATTATTATTATTATTATTATTATTTTAATTATTATTATTATTATTATTATTATTATTATTATTATTATTATTATTATTATTATTATTATTATTATTATTATTATTATTATTATTATTATTATTATTATTTTAATAATAATAATAATAATTATTATTATTATTATTATTATTATTATTATTATTATTATTATTATTATTATTATTATTATTATTATTATTATTATTATTATTATTATTATTATTATTATTATTATTATTATTATTATTATTATTTTTTTTTTTTTTTTTTTTTTTTATTTTTTTTTATCTCTCTCTCTCCGATTTTTTCTCTGTTTTCTCCCCGTCCCAATTTAGTCGTTGTGCCATTCCCCCCCCTCCCCTACCTGGTTGTTGTGCGCATGTTCTCCTACTGATCGGTACAAGGGAACCCTGAAGTATCCGCACGCTTCCTCCGACACGTGCGGCGACAGCCAGTGGCTCTCTTCTCACCTGGCAGCGAGGGCTCTCATTGGTGAAGTGTAACGCGTGGGAGGTCACGCTGCCTTCCTCACGTCCTGCCTCCGCTAAGCAAGCGCCCAGACCTGACCTGTCCACAACGCCAGTTTCCCACCCATGGCTTCCCTCCCCCTAACCCAGCCAAACGAGTTAGTATAGCGATCAGCTCAAGCCAAGGCAATGCTGACTCCGGGAGTCGAGATAACGGCAACATTTTTAACAACAGGTCTGGATGATATACTACCTGCTCGTTTCTTGCAGGATCCTGCGGAAGTCATAGCACCATGTTTAACCCACATAGTAAATCTGTCAATAGGGAATGGACATTTTCCCAAATGACCTTAAACTTGCCAGAGTGATGCCCCTTTACAAAAAAGTTTGCTATACTTAACTGATCTTATTAGAAAAGAAGTAGATGGGGGGAAAGTCTGTGTAATGGTATTACAGGTTTTACAAAAGGCATTTGATACTGTTGACCATACAATACTGCTGATGAAGCTAAAAGCAATTGGCTTTAACAGTAATGCAATCAGCTGGGTGAGGTCTTACCTTACAGGAAGAAAGCAAATGGTCGATGTTGGTGGAATGCTCTCAGAGCCAAGGGCCACTACATGGGGTACCCCAAGGCAGTGTGCTTAGCCCTCTGTTTTTCTTACTAATGACCTTAAATCAGCTTGCTCCACTCATTTATTTGTGTATGCCGATGACTCAGCACTCCTGGTGTCCCATAAAGACAAGGTAGTTGTTGAAGAGATTTTGAGCAAGGAGTTGGGCAGAGTGAGCATTTCTATCAGACTATCAGTCTATCAGATAATAAATTATCCCTCCAAGTAGGGAAAATGGAATCAAACCTCTTTGGCTCCAAAATCAAGCTAAAAAGACTTTTAGCCTTGGAAGTAAAGGTAGGGGATTTTATCATTACTCCAAAAGATTCCTTTAATTACCTATAGGCTGCATCTTGGACAAGTCTTTGTCAGGGGAGAATATGACCAGGCTCTCACCAAAATAAACCCAAAAAACAAATTCTTAGCAAGAAAATCACATTTCCTCAATTCAAACACACTGAAAACATTAGCAGATGCCTGTCACTTTGACTATGCATGTACATCCTGGTATAGTTGCTCACCAAAACAAATAAAGCATAGATTACAGACATCTCAGAATAAGTTAGTTAGGACTGTGCTTAAACTTCATTCCCGTACACATCTCAATACCTCACACTTTGATGGTCTGAACTGGTTACCAGTGGAGAAGAGAGTGGCTCAGATTAAGTTGGGGCTGACCTTTAAAATAAGGAATGCTACAGTCCCTGCATATCTGGTCAGTTATTTTAGTTGGGTGAGTGAGACTCACAAATATTCCACGAGAGGCAGCCAGACAAAGATAATTCCACACAGGTTCAGGAGTTCTATGGAACAAATTACCTACCTCTTGCAAAGCACTAGCTACGGAAAGAAGCTTTAAGACCATTTTGAAAAAGTGGTTAGCGTCTGCCTCTATTTGATTATCATAGAAGCTAGGCAGGATAGGATGAATTGTTAAAACTGATGTGTGTTTACAGATGGATCTTTGTTTTTATTATTACAGTTTTTTACGACTGCTTTGATGCATTTTGCACATCAGAGTTTCAATGTGCAAAACTCTTAACACAGAATGCTATACTGCAAATTTTGGGTTCAAAATGCAATATAGCATGCAAAATTCAAATACCAGTGTCAAATCAGAGAATAGTATATGCAAAAGCTTATAACAGCACCAAAACATTATATATTTCAAACAATTAAGTGAACAACTGAACCAAATTAGATTATATGTCCTGCAAAACTGTATCATAGTATCAGAACAGTGGATATGTTCATCGTTGAAATTTAATTATTGGTGCACTTTTCAAATACAACAGTCATTATCAAATAATGCAGTCAAACACAATATACTTGTTACCAAACTATGCAATGGTAATTTCCTCATAACCCCTGTGATAGACTGCAGTATAGTGCTTGTGTCTTTATGAAAGACAAACAAAATATATGATTACAGTATTTGAAGTTGAATCATTACAGTAAAGAAAAATACATACAGTAATGCTCTGTATTGTACAGTAAAAACAAAAACAGTTACAGTAAACAAACTATTGTAAAGAACAGTAAAACAGGGTTACTTGGTGCTTTTTCAATGTTCACCCAATAGTCGTGAGGCTGATTGACTGGATATTTTCGAAGACTCCGTTATCAGCTATTACAGTAACACAGAATGCTATACTGCTCATTTTTGGTTCAAAATGCAATACAGCATGCAAAATTACCGTAAAATACCAGTGTCAAATCAGAGAATAGATTATGCAAACGTTTACAGTATCACAACGAAAGACAGGGTCGTGGACGGGGTCGTGGTCGTGGCCAAGGAGGCAGAAGAACATCTGTCTCAAATGAAATTATAACCACAATTGTTGACCACGTAATACAGTAAACCGAGATCTAACACTGGCTGAAGCTGGCAGGGTGGTGCAGCCAAACCTGAACAGGTCAACGGTGGCCCCATTATACGATTTTTTACAGTAAGAGAGATAATCGGTAAGTCAATATGTGTAATTTACTGTACAGTAACTGTATATTGAAATGACAGTAATTGTGAAATTGATATTGTTGTCTGTTACAGTATATTTCATAAATACTAATGGTGTGGGTGAATTATTTTTGTAATGATCTTTACTGTACATTAGAACTGAACGAGGACGTGGCCTGAACGAGGACGTGCAGCAGGAGAGGGCACTTGTAGACATGGTGGCCAGATGTGACGTCGATGAAATTCTTTGGCCAAATGCCGAGGAGAGGCAAGGTGCTGCTTGAGCACCATGAAGTTGTATTCTTTTCTTATTTTCTTTCTTAGAATATTTTTTTCAATAGTTTGTTTACTGTAACTGTTTTTACTGTAAAATACAGAGCTTTACTGTATGTATTTTTCTTTACTGTAACAATTAAACTTCAAATAATCTTTCATAAAAACACAAGCACTATACTGCAGTCTATCACAGGGTTTACTTCAAATTACCATTGCATAGTCTCTTTTGGTAACAAGTATTCTGTGTTTGACCGCATTACTGTATTTGATAATGGCCGTTGTATTTAAAAATGCACCAATAAGTAAACTTCAACGATGCACATATCCACTGTTGCTCCTTTCTTCAGGTTTATAAGCAGCCTTTTATGTAGGTGAAGAGATTATCAATTGTATTACAATGCTACTCACCTGGGCAAGGTTGTTGAAGGTAATGAGACATTAGTATAAGCACCTGTTGAATTGATTTAGTGATCTGCCTGTGTAGCAATAAGCAATTGAACATTGATGTAGTATTAGGTGGCTGTATTCTGAGACTGGAGCATATGATTTAGAGTTTTGCACTTTGTATTAACAGTTTTGCACTTTATATGTAACCATGGCATTTAGTATCTTAGAGTATGCATTTTGAAACTCAGTTTGGCAATTTGCATTTTGAGTTCTGCACATTGAAAGTCTGATGTGCAAAATGCATCAAAGCAGTCGTAAAAAACTGTAATTAGACTGTTTCTGCCAGCCAACTGCCCACCATACCCCACCCCCTACCCCCAGAGGTCCACAATGGAAATAAGCCTTTTGGCTTTATTGTGTTTTTATTCTCGATGATTTTTTAAATGTATGTATTCCTGCTGGGCAGTTTTATATGTATCTCTTATGAATGAATAAATTAAATCAATCAATAAATCAACACTGGACAGTTTTCATAGGTCATTTATTCTGAAACTTGAACTACTTGAACTACTATTTTTTTTGTTATTATATGCTGCTTTATCCTTTTTATATTGTTTTGTTGTCTGTTGATTGTCTATTGTTGTTTGCTCTGTGTTGGACTGGAGTAACAACATTTCATTTTTAACTATGCAAGTACGAAAAAAATTACAATAAAGAACCTTGAACCTTGTTATATACAGTTCCACAACTGTCTCCTGTAACTAAAGGGGTAGAAGTGGAGACTGATCAAAACAGTCACCCTTATACAGTATGTTCTCTCATTGGGCAATGAATTAAAATACTCCCCATTTTTCTGGGGATTCCCATAGAACCTCCTCAAGGACCCCTGAGGGTCCCCAGACCCCACGTTGAGAACCACTGCTCTACATCAATGGCCAACATTTACATTTAGTCAGTTAGCTGACGCTTTTATCCAGACTGAGCAGGAGGGATACATCTCTGGCAGCTAAGGGTCAGTGGCATTGTTTGTCAAATAGTTTCGAACTTGAGTGTTACACCCGGAGTGCATAGTAGTATAGTCAGCATGATAGGTAGTAGTATAGTATAGTACAGCGGCTCTCAAACTATGGGTTGCGACCCAAAGTGGGGTCGTGGGTAGGCGCATTGGCAAGTAATTTTTTTTTATAATAATAAATTATATATATATTTTATGTTCTGGCAACATATTTTGGCTAAATATGCCTCGTTTTGTACTATGTGTATTGATAACATAGTGCTGTAATAAAATGTTCTAATAAATATGCATGATCAAGTTCAACAACGTGTGCTTTTATTTTGATATTCCTTAATTCCACATTGAAATTACGCAAACTCATTGACTGCCACGCTGTTTTTCCATCTTTACTCCCTGGCGCCAGCGTTATTGACAATTTTCTCGATGTTTGCGGACCCATCGTATATTCTATATTATAGCTATGGAGACAATAGTATGGCTCATTTGACAGGCACTATTTATACTCCAACAGGGACAAAACAGTTTACATACCTTTGTTTGTGCGCTATCCCACACAAAAGATCGCTCCATTTCACAATAATCCAGTCTCGTTTCTCTGGAACGCGAGTTATGGCGTGTTTTGTGCGCATAATGCGCAAATCTCGCACCTGCTCGCCTGAAACCTATATTATTTCCAAGTCAATGGTAAATATAGATGTTTCTTCACAAAGTCATTAAGCATGTTTTATGATGGGGTTCGGTAAAATAGAGGCAGGTATTCCACTCTCGCTCCAAGTGTCTTGGATCAGAACAGGATCTTCTTCGCTTGCCATTGCATTGCAGGCTACTATTGTGCATCGGAGTGCTCGGGCCAGACTATACCACAGAGCCGAATAGGTTTCCTCATCGGCCGGTTTGACAATAGTATTTTTATGATTTACCAGAAGTGCTGAGTCCAATGTAGTCTTATCATCCATGATCATCATCCATATCATCCGTTTTGTCTTCTTCTTCATAATATCTAATAGTTCGCTCTAGGCGATCGCCATTGTCGAACGTTAGTTGGCTGTAGTTCAATGCTGCTCGCTCCCTAGTGCTTTGAGTGCTGTCGCTGAGGCGTCGGGCGGCCCCACACTGAACTGGCCCAGTTCAAAAGGTAGGCGATACTGCCACCTGTCGGGATTCGATCGTCAGGAAGACGATCTGAGTCCCATGAAGACTCAGAAAGGTCTGTGGGAGTGTCTAGAATAATAATAATCAAAAAAAGAAAAAAAAAGAAAAAAACAAGGTTTCTTGTTTTTGACGCTCAAGCGTTGGCTCTCAGAAATGAGATATCTCGTTTTTGGCGCTCAATGAGTTAAGTGTGGGGTTGCCAAAAAAATCCTAAATAAAATGGGGTCGTGGTATAAAAAAGTTTGAGAACCCTTGGTATAGTAGCATAGTAGTAAGGTACATTATAGTAAAAAGAGTAAAGACAGTAAGTTGTTTGAAGAGGTGTGTTTTTAGTCAAAGGTGGAAAATTGGCCACGTTTCAGCTGTCCTGACTGTGGTGGGAAGTTCGTTCCACCATTGTGGAGCGAGGACCAAGAATAGCCTGCTTCGCTTTGACGACCCCCCAGGAGCTCGGATAGGCCAACTCACCACAGTTTCCAACTTCATGTATCTAGGCAATGTGCTACTAGGTTTGGGATAAACCTGCAACATCGAAAATGTCCAGGTCCGTGTGTCTTGCCTCCAAAGCCTTCAGCAAACAGGAACCTGGCTATTTCCACTAAGGTAGTAGTAGTAGTGTATGAGGCCTATCTGCCTTTCTACGCTGTTACTGTATATGGGCCAGAAGCCTGGACATTTATATTATATTGCAGTACAGAAGCCACATTCACAGATCTTGGAGGCTTTTAAAGGCCAAATCAGTGTTCCACACACAAACAAATGGGTAGCCATACGTTTTCACTCTAGTTGATTTACTGAGCTCTCTTGATACAGGGACAACAGATAAATATGAGTTTTAAACTGTTTTTGCTATATTCTGCGGCTATATTATTTAGATTTATGATGAAGTAAGAAGGTTCCAAATAAAATATTTTCCATCTACAAATCAAACTCTTTCAGAATGTATGGTATGTGAATATAACCGTAATTCATATGGTTAACATCCAATGCCTGTAACAGCAGCCAGATACCAGGGTTGTCATGGGAGGACAAAGTGCTAGCTACTCTGAGATCCGTCAACACACGATGAGACGCTGCTGGCCTTGAGAGATATCTGGGACGGCTGGCTACATCGCCTTCCCTGCCAAATCCTGTATGGACAACTGAGGAACGCCGCCCCGGATCTGATGTATCACTTCAAGGCCCTCCAGAAGAGTCGTGGCCTCCCTCAGCATTTGAGAGCCTGGCTGTCCACCGACACACCTGGCATCCCCCCCCCTGTTACTGATGACATTGGTGTCTTGTGTAGCAAACCATGTGGGTCATGTATCGGCCTGGACAACCACACGCAGAGACGAGACACAGAACAATAAACCTTGGGAGAATCGTCATGGATACTGCAAGTAAGAAAGTAGTATTCACAAGAGGGGATGCTCGTGATATAGTACATTAAAGGTGCTATAGATAACATTTTATGCAGAATAATCATTAAGAAAATCCACATCCACAGAGCTTTTAGAAAGGTGTGGAATAAAAGTGTTGCTTTCCCCCCCAAAAAGATATTGATTCATCTTTTGATTAAAATGTATAACATTTTTGGCTGGTCCAAAATTAATGTTGTTTTTTACTTATGGAGTATACAGTTTATACTTCTCGTGTGACATCTAGTGGCTGAATGTTATCTATAGCACCTTTAACTTGAAACGCTCAGTGAAATCTATAATAATGATTACACACTGGACTGGGAGGTGAGAGGTTCTCCCTCTCCAGAGACCATGTGACAGAGAACGGTTGCATTTTAACAAGCCTCTGGAAGACTCAATGTTATCCACTTTGAGAACGCTGAGAGTTCCAAATTCTGACAGAGGAGCAGTAAATAGACCTCTTGGTCCCTAGATGTTCTGGAATGAGGTGGACTTGAATTGAAAATGTATTGTCTTTTCTTTCCCTGTTGGGACAATAGGACATTGACAGTGTAGTCACAGCACAGCAGCATCCTCCATTAATCTCAAGTCACACTTGTGAAAGATTGATCCCTATAGAAATAATTTAACAGCAGTTTACCAGCACAGGGGAACGATTCCCCCTTTGAATACAAATACCTTGAACTACAGAAAACTGAAAACAACAAAAATTAGAACATTTCATTCCGTTGGAAGACTTTCAAGTTTTGAACTTCGTGATACTTCAAATGTCGCTTGTGCTCGTTTCTTGTGATAAACACGTGTGTTGATGTTCGACTGAATTGCTTTCTGAACTGTACTTGTTTGTGAAATATGTTTTCGATTGTACACAAGTTGCTCTTGGAAAATATACCTCGGTCTCAAGAGATAAATAAAGGACAAATAAATAAAAAGAATAAACATTGTTCAGGATTTTACCCAAACTTTTTTGATCTCTGCTGAATTGCCTCTATAGACCCTTTCAGAAGTATTCTGTTGCTATTCCGTTGCCAGGGGAACAGCGCTGGCGCCTGTTTATTTCCTGCCAGCAATTGTATTAACAAACACTGCAACAGGAAATACAAGGGCCGCTATTTAGAACATTTACGCTGTCAAGTTAGAAAATGTCTATACAAATTATTTTCACAGAAGTCTGTGTAGAAATGGACCCGCCCGCGTCATGACTGTGTGTGCATCAAACAGACCCGATATGAAACAGACATCTGCAACGGATATAGTCACAAACACTCAAATACTGACCTTCCTCTCTCTCACATCAGTAACGTCTGTAACGTTTGTTTATAACTTAAGCAGCAGGCTTACACCAGAAACCTCACTGAATTAATCTGAGGGAAATTAGAGGCCATTAAATATAAATATCATCTATTTACTGACTTAAACTCTCAATTGCTTCTCTGGTGAGCATGGGATGTTGATTTCCTGAATTATTCAGTTATTTTTGTGTCACAAAGTGGTATGTCCTGTTCACTCCTCTGTGTGCCAAACTGCTATGAGGGCCCTCAGTGACATAGCACGCCTAAATTGTTACTCTCTCCTCTGTGTTGAAACTGTGGTCTCTCTCTGAGTGTACTGTGTTTTGGAATTTTGGGGAATATACTGCATAAGACACATTTTCCCAGCATTTTTTTTGCGAATGGTCTGACTGTCTGGGTTTGGCCGGGGTGGATCTGACAGACAGGGAGGCAGAGAGGGGGAGAGAGAGAGAGAGAGAGAGAGAGAGAGAGAGAGAGAGAGAGAGAGAGAGAGAGAGAGAGAGAGAGAGAGAGAGAGAGAGAGAGAGAGAGAGAGAGAGAGAGGGAGATATGGATGACTTATGTGTACAGAATGTTCTCTCTCTGAGTTGGCAAGGTGTGAGAGGCGTTGAGAAGAGTGAGAGGAGAGTTGAAAAACAGGAACAAACAAAACAGAGATAGAGCCATGGAGGGAGAGGGGGGGGCATAGGGTATACTGTATGCTCCAGGCATGGGTCCCACAGGGCCCCTCAGAGACAGACAGTGACACTGTTGCGACTGCGAGAAGGAGACACAAAACATACAGGCTGAGATTCAGGACGGAGAAATGATAGGCTATCATTTTTCTATTCAGAAAGGACTTTTTCCCCACCCACACATTTCACAGTAAAACCTCAAACCCATCTAGAGAGAGAGAGAGAGAGAGAGAGAGAGAGAGAGAGAGAGAGAGAGAGAGAGAGAGAGAGAGAGAGAGAGAGAGAGAGAGAGAGAGATGGAGAGAGAGAGAGAGAGAGATATGGAGAGATAGAGAGGGAGATGGAGTCAGAGAGATGGGAGGAGGAGGACTAACAGGGATGTGGTGGAGTGGAGCGGTGGACATGGACAGAAGAAGAGCGAACAACAAGACTGGGACAAAGGGAACCAGAGGACTGAGGGAGAAGGGAGGGTGACGGGAGAGATCCCTGACAATGAGGTATAGCGTGTGAGAGAGAGAGAGACAGAGAGAGAGACAGAGAGAGAGAGAGAGAGAGAGAGAGAGAGAGAGAGAGAGAGAGAGAGAGAGAGAGAGAGAGAGAGACAGACAGAGAGCTGAGAAAATGAGAGAAAGGGAGGATGAGCAAGTGACATGGGACAGGAAACCATGAGGACCGTGCTGGAAAACAAGACAGCTGACCCTGGCAGTGAGAGAGCAAGGCGACAGGGGCGAGAGAGCGTGTGACTGACTGACCGGCCTTTTTCGGGAAAAGGAGACCACCACACCCTGACCGCCGGCCGGTGGCAGGGGGCCAGGATGTGCCCTGATTGGGAGAGAGGCTCAGACGACGGGCTGCGTTGACAGTGGGACCAGGGACATCTTTCCTTCCCATCAGCCCCCTCCTGACCGGTCTCTCTCCGGCGCTATATCTAAAGCCATTATGAGCAGCCATTATCTATAGGCTCAGGGAGGCAACGTTGGGACTATGGCGCGGCTCCTCTTGGATCAAGCGGTGTCAAATTGACAGTCTGGGAGAATTTTTTATCCGCACACATTCAGTACGCCACCACTCTATCAAGATGAAGAGGGCGAGATTAAAGTGTCACACACGGGTCAGCCTATTGTTCTACCACTGCTCACAAACAGCTGTCCTCGCTACTACTGGGACACCAGCGACCCATTATAGGGACAGGATGGAAGCTTATAAAAGCTACAAATAACTACAATAATAATAATAACATTAGGTAACCTCCGGCCTCTGCAGGACAGATAGTCCTGACTCCTCTCTCTCTCCCAGTGGAGTTACCGTACGCTGTTTGGCAGGCTAGCTATAGGGCCAGTCGTCATGCCGTATCCTGCCGATAAAAAGGCCTGACGTGGTCCAAATACATGGAGCTAGACCAGCTGGAAGTGGCAAGCGAACTCTGCTGCCCTCCAAACGGTGCCACTGTCCTGCTGCGTCTCGTGGCCTCTTCCCAATTCTCTGTCGTCACGCACTGTGTGTAGACCGAGCTCCCTCGTTGAGGTTAACCCTTTCCACCGATGTTTCTGTCCACATCTTGTTTGACGGGGAACGCTTGAGTTACTGTATGTATACATGTATGTATGTAGTATATATATATAGTAACATCTCTAACCTTTTTGAGGGCCAGTGCTTAAACTGCATACAGATCATGTTAAAAGTATCGTTCCTCCTGTTTTGCTTTCCATTTTACTCTGGTTACTCAGGTTTTCCCAAGCACATATGGTAATTAAACACGTCGTCGCCAGGATGTCCTAGTTAGCCGTACTCACAGTGTGTGTTTAGTACGGCCCTCTCCGAGAGACGGCCCTTAACATTTATTACAGCGCTAAAGCTTTTACACTTGTTCCTGGTCTCCATTCCCCCGTTTTGTTTGCTCGCGCCAGTCCACCGGACGAGAGAGTAAATAAAAGAAAGGCCTCTCTACCACCAGCCACCATTCACTGGAGCCTCTGGCAAGGGGTCAGGCGGTTAAGGGGTCTGTCTGCCAGGCTAATTTATGACCGTCCCGTTTGAAAACACAGGGGGGAGTGCTGTGGCAGTGGCACCACTCTTTGGTGATACAGCTGCTTTTACTGTCACGGCCTTAAGAGCTCCTCCCGGGACGGGGGAGACAGGGGAGAGGAGAACAATGGACCGACGTCGAGTCGAGAGGAACTGTATGAAAGGAGCGAGGGATCACGAGAGAGGGGGGTGGGCGGGGCCTCGCAGGGCGGAGGCTCAACCAGAGGGTTTGAGATAAAGACAGTGGAAGGATCACACCTGTGTATTTAGTCCCCGTGCCAAAAGGCAAGCCTGCTCTTCTCTATTGTACTTGTTTCCTGTCATAGGCCAACATGGCCACGAGGTTCTGCATTTAACTCTGGACACATTAGTATCCCATGTGTCATGCACTCTTCCTAATACTAACATACACTCAACACTATAGCACTCAAGTCTTAGCACTTTGATGAACATTGTTACTCAGCTGATAGGGTTGTACCCTTCCCTACCGACTTGTAAATCACTTTGGATAAAAGCGTCAGCTAAATGACAAAATGAAAAAAAAAAAAATGATTTAATGTAAATGTGCGAGTCCTAATCCCTGCCATTATCGGTTCCTTGGCGGAAATCTTTCTGGTGTAATTAAAATAGAGCTCCGACCCCCCCCCCCCCCCCCCCACACACACACACCTGGGGAGCCTGGGTATGTGGAAGAACAAGTCACAAGGGAAGCTATTCTGGTTTTCCAAAAATACCTTTTTTTTCTTTTTTATTTCACATGAATTTTTCACATTTATCATATTTATCAAACAAGGTATTTTTATATAATTTTCTATATATACATATTATACATTTTACTTACACATGTACAAAATAAGGTAATACGAATTCCGTCCAAAATAAAAAAAATAAAAAAAAGATTTGACTTCAATGTTAGTCATATAATGTTGTGTCTTGTTGTTCAAGCCAGCCTGTCAGATGAAGATGTGCTTGGCAACTAGGTTTGATGCCGTGTCTTGTCCGTTGTGTGTTGGTTACAAAGAAATATATTCTTCAAAACACAATGCCTAAAAACAGCCTTTTACATGGTGACAGTTGTATTACTTATAGCTGGTTCCTGGCTGTATATGAACCGCTATGCTTTGCTCGCTTCATATTACACCCGGGCAAATGAACATAGACCGAAATTAACTTTTATTTTGTTACTCAGAAGCATTTTATATGACCTAAACATAGAATGCGGGACACTTATTTTTCAAACACTTACCCCAAAGTTGTTGAAATGGTCCCGATTCCAATGGAGAGTCTGTCCGTTTTCAACTTTGGTGTTTGACAAATAAGTGACCCAGATTTAACATTTAGGTAATATAAAATGCTTCAGAGTAGTCAAATAAAATTACATGACATACCGTCGCCCGGGAGATGATAGTTATTTTCAGTTCATGTTAATTTGCCCGGCTGTGATATGAAGCGATCAAAGCGTAGCATAATATACAGCCGGGAACTAGCAATGTTGCTTAATGCATAGCTATTGTTGGATACTATGCTTTTGAAGAAATCTGTATCTTGTTTTACAATTTGCAACTGGAGTTGAATACAAATAAAAAATAAGAAATACCACAATGGGTCCTGTAGTAAGATGAGATTTGAATGCCAGCTCTTAAGATGTTGGGTCAGTTTAACCACTACAGGGCAAGATCCAACAAAAAGGAGAAGTCCGGCCTCTCCTTGCTACACACAACAGGTCAGTGTTTTGCTTTTGGCAGATTATCGTTCAGTTTTTCCCCCTTTCCACGCAGTCTTCCCCCTCTCCCCCCCCCCTCTCTCTCACTCGTTCACTCACTGAAGCACACGTTTTCCCTTTCATGCAAGTACTACCTAACTCAACGAGAGAACTCTCCCCATGTCCAACAGGTAAACATTTCATTTGTTGAACAGAACAGTATATATATACAGTAAATACATAGCTACAAAAAGTTATAAATTATCTTCACAGAATGTACACATTAAACACCAGTCACTTGTAGTGTGTCTCTCGGTCTGTGCTTTTCAAAAAGTGTATCTCGGGTGAGTCTGTCTGTCTGTCTGTCTGTCTGTCCAACTGTTGTAGTGTAGTTTGCCACGTCTGTATTGTGCTGTATTAGTGCTACAGTATCCAAGCACATGGTCGAGTCCGCAAAAGGAATGGTAGTCATCAAAACAGCCTCCCCTTGCTTTTGTCAATGCTACATTTAGAGAAAGAGATCACCTGGGGATGCCGGTACCACTCAATACCATTACGATAATAACACTATGACAAACGGTACACAATACTCAATGGTGGAATAGCGTACAGGTTGAGAGAGAGATGACCGTGATCTTTGGTCTTTTTGATGTTTCGTAATTTTTATATCCAAATACATTTCTCTATTTGCGATGTCCTTGTTCCCTTGATTGTTCTTCATCCAGTTGTATGTTCCTCTTCGGATTCTTTTCACGGTAGCTTCTCCAAAGAGGATCAGTGTTCGGTTTCTTTGCTTTTTTAAAGATGTCAAAATCAATGAGAACAAAAATAAAGAATACCGTCATCTTTTGGAAAAACAAGCGAGCGCCCAAATGCTTCACCTTGAGCGTTCAAAAGGTAGTGTTACTCTGCGCACGCACACATAGTTCCTTTTAAGTCCATCCTTACTTTACAAGCTCTCTCCCGGTGGCCGGCACGGGGGCTCGGAGAACTGTCTTTCGTTTTATTTTTTTAGTCAGTGGTTACTTCCCCCCCACAGACTTGTCTTCATTATAGTCCCTGAAGGCCTACGTCTGAGGAACAGCAGTTCTTTCATATAGAGTTCTCTCAGTGCAACAGGAGCAGTAACGACACTGGGACCAGCAAGGAGAGGATGGAGAGGGACGTCGTCGACGTCGCGGCGGAGTTTGTCCGCACGCTCTTCTGGACCTCTGGTAGGACCACCACCGGGTCGTCTAGAGGACAGGCGGAGAAGAAGAAGAGGCATTAGTAACACATACTTACTGCCCTCCCTTTAATCCTCTTGACCCGAACTAATGCATGAATCAACAACAACTCTTTACAGTGACCCTTGGATGAACCGCGATTGATTTAGGATCTGGATAATTAGAAGTGATTGGTTGATTAACGCACCTGCAGGCAGTCTATTGGTGGGGTTATGGACTCCGCCCCCAGCTCCACCTCCTCCAGTCACAGTCCCAGCTCCGGCAGCAGTCCCTCCTCCTCCTTTAGCCACTCGGGCCGCTTGAGAGCCTGAACGACAAAAAAGACAAAAGTCAAAATCAGTTTATCTCCCGCTCGGGGCTCGGCGACAACCGTGGGCCGGTATTAAATCGAGTAACAGTTTAGGTTTAGGAGCTCCACCGGGGGCGGCAACGAGACTCACCGTCAGCGGCCACGACGTCCACCTTGAGCCTGAGGCACTCCTGTCCGTGGTGGTGCAGAGGTTTGGCTGGAGGGAAGAGGGAGGAAAGAAAAGCAGGCGTTAATTACAGACTAACGAACGTGCTCACCCTCCTCTGGCCCCTTAATCCACGTCCAAACACACACACACACACACACACTTCGGAGGCAGACAGACACAAGCCAAAGCCTTAGGAGGCCATCTGTGAACAGGCAGAGTATGCCTTGTCCCGCCGTTTGCCTAATCACACAGTCATACTCGGGGTCATGGCGCTGTCTGTGGAGGCGGTAACGCGTTAACGTGCAGGGACAGCGCTATCACATAGACCTGGCATACGGAGCCGACGCCCCACTTCGTGCTAAACGCAAGGCTTCAAAGGGCCGGCCTCTGTTTGCCTGATGGGGCTCCCCGCCGCAGTTCAAACGGTCACGGCGAACAGACATGCACACGCAAGTCTACAGAACTCTGCCCCGGTATCATTCCTCACAGATGTACCATTCTTTTAACCCTTTCAGGTGCTGTGTTTTTTTGGAACGTTCTCTCTGAATTATATCTTGGAAATTCTAGAACTCCGTGGCTTGCGACGGTCAGTAGCCGCTGCTGCATCATAAATGGTAAATGGCTGCATTTATATAGTGCTTTTATCCAAAGAGCTTTACAATTTGTTCCTCACATTTGACCCATTCACACACATCGATAGCAGCGGAGGGCAACTATGCAACTGCCGGCCTGCTCATCGGGAGAAATTAGGGGTTAAGTGTCTTGCTCAAGGACACTTCGAGAGACACTGCCCCGAGAGGAGCGGGAATCTAACCAGGAACCTCCGGATTACCAGACGACTGTTCTACCTCCAGAGCCACTGTCGCCCCATAAATCATCATCATCATCATCATCATCGTTCGAATGACGAGATTGTACACGTGCACCTGAAGCTCAGAAGAAAGCCGAGCGGCAACAAGCAGACAGACACGCGTGATGGACACTTACAGATATAATAGTAGCTCTCTCCCTGGCGGAACTCCTTGCCCAGGGTGAAGGGGGTGAAACGCTGGAACTTCTCGGAGAACTTCTCGGGGGCGTGCGGGGCGAAGGGGTGGCCGCACTCCCAGCGCATTCTGGTCGTAGGACTGGGGCTTACAGGCGTCGTAGTCCTCGCGCTCCACCATGTAGAGCACATAGCGCTCCGCGTCCTGCGACGGCACCTCGCCCAGCGGGTAGTGAGGGCACACGATGTCCAGGTAGTCGTTCAGCTTCACCTCGGCGGCGTAATCGTCCCACAGAAACCTGAGGAGAGAGGGAGAGAGAGAGAGAGAGACGTCAGTCAGGTGGCGCAAGGTTAATAAAGCACGGCTGTAGCTTCGGAGCGGCAATAAATACATGCCTCAAAATCTGTGATTAACTATCGACCGGGCCACACTTGTCAGGGTACAGCGGGGGAAATCACGAGTCCAGGGAGTGAGAGATGGTGTGTGTGTGTGTGTGTGCGCGAGTTGTCAAGAGCGCAATTGATGTAGAAAACACAATAAGGAGCAGCATGAGTTGCAGGGAAACGTGAGTATAAATATGGATGACTGTGGGGGCCAGGCAGTGCTGGGCTGGGCTACTGTGTGGATGGCGGGGGGGGGGGGGGGGGGTGGGGGGGCCAGGCTACTGTGTGGATGACTGTGGGGGCCAGGCTACTGTGTGGATGACTGTGGGGGCCAGGGCAGCATTGGGCTGTGCTACTGCACATTGATCCCGACTCCAGGGGAGTTGAGACGATGTTTGCTGAGAAACATTAGCAGTCAGTTACTCCTCCGTGGCAGGAGATGAGTATCGACATCTTCTGGGATACACACACACACACTTCATCCATGCATATGAGATGAGGGAGACAGAAACCGTAATGGACAAACACACCCAAAACAGACAGACCGATGCAGACAAGTTGAAATAGCTCCAAAAAAGGGATGGGACATGGATGCAAATATGCACCAGGTTAGGTTTTTAATGCTTTCATTGAAAGTCAGATGGGGGAGAGAGACAGACATGCAGACACAACACACACGTCTTTCATTAGAGATACAGAAAAAGAGAGAGAAAGAAAGGACAGAGGCAGTCAGACTGTCTGCCTCTCTTCCATCCCTCCCTCCCTCCCTTCTCTCCTTCCGCCGCCACCACCTCCTCTCCACCCTTTTTTACGACAGTATTTAAGTAAACCCACGACAGTATTTAAGTAAACCTCTCTCCCTCCCTCTCCTCTCCTCTACCTTCCCCTCTCTCTCTCCCCTCATGTTTTTTCTCACACATAGGCGTTCATCTCCAGGGGGATGATCAGTAAAGGTAGCTGCTGCGTCTCCGTTTCGCCCTCCTCCTCCCCGTGACGGAGTGATTCCTCCCGGGCGACTCTCAGCCGAGGCTCCCTTCTCAGCCCGTGCCCATCCATCACCGACCCAGAGCAACCAGCTAGTGGCACGCCGCGCGCACCGCACACACACCCACACAACACACCACACCACCATCTCACCGAGCGTGTTTAGTACTTCAGCCATCTCCTACTGTTCGGGTATCACCAGGGGTGCTTGGAGAACGGCTGAAATTCACTTGGCTTAAATGTTTTCACAACACGGTCTAGTATGTGTGTCGAAGAGTCTTTTTTTTTGGGGTGTTGCTTTTGTAATGAATACGTTGTGTGGCTCCTCACATCTTTGAGAGAACCCAGAGCCAAGCAGTGTGTGTGTCATTATCCGCTGCCATTCACACCACACCGTTTCCCAGAGAGCCTGGGTTCTCCGTAGCCAGAGGGGCTGCTATTGACCTACCAGCCAATAAAAACCTCTACCTCCGGTGGAGGCCACAGATAGTTTTTTCTTTCCAGCTTTTCCTCATAAAAAAAGCCCTAAATGCAACAAGTGACCATTTGGGTGGATTTTGTTTTTGAAAGGCGAAGTCTGTGTTTGTGACAAGGTCCATATGTGTCTGTGTGTGTGTGTGTGTGTGTGTGTGTGTGTGTGTTGTGTGACAGTGTGTGTGTGTGTGTGTGTGACTCGCAGTCAAAGCGCACAGGCAGAGGCCTCTGTCACTCGTTAGCTGGGTTGTTGTTTGTTGCTTGTGGCTCCAAAACCCTGGGCCCCGACTCCCAGCCCTCTCTGGCTCCCTCCCTCCCCCGTTCAGCGTGGGCACTCCCCTCTCTTCGCCCGACTGCTCTTCCTCAATGCTGATGACCAGATTAGCTAACAGTGTGTGCCATGACAAGAGCATACTGGCCTTGTTAAAAAGAACGAGCAACGCTTCCTTCCTTGTATACCAATGAAGCCACGCCGACTTCCATTTCAAGAGGGCTGACAATAGTACACTGTAATTTTCCATCTCGGGAAGAATAATTATCACTTTGCAATCGTCGTCGTCGTCGGGGCAGCGTGGTGCTTATCTGCAGTTTGCCTGCCACTCTCTGTTTACCAGTTTGGCACTAACGTGTTTCTTTACCCCTCTGCCACTTTCAATTCCAGCTGAATCGATAACACTATTGAACAAACAGTCATTGTCTGCCTCTCTCCCGACAGGAGTTGTCCTCCTGCAAACAGAGAAAACAAACACACACACACACACACAAACTTTCCTCTCCCAGCCCTGTCCACCCCCCCCCCCCCCCCCCCCCCCCCCCCCCTTCCCCCAGTCATGATTATACACTGGTTGTGGTATGGTCCCAATGTGTTCATCAAAAGGGGTCGAAGGGGGGTGCAATTAAAACACAAAAAGGGTATTAAAGTCACCCTGGAGGGGGTAATTATGCTCCCCCACCCCTTCCCTGCCCCTCAGGCTGGGAGGTAGGGGAGGAGAAAGGAGCATGAATGGGAGGAGGAGGATGGTTCAGAAGGCTTCAGCTGGGAATGGCTTTTGATGTTACTCTGTGTGTGGTGTGTGTGTGTGTGTGTGTGTGTGTGTGTGTTAGTTCTATGCAACTGCTCAGTTGGATCATCAATGCCAGGCATTTCATACACTGGTCCTATTCACGCCCTGCCCCAGCTGATGGAATATTTCACGAGCGAACAGCGGCTGAATACACTCCGGAGCCCGGCCGGCTTTTATTATTAATAGTAAATAGTTTTAATTATCCTGGCTCGCTTTTGTCCCCCCCCCCCCCAAACACCTCGCCGGCACAGAGCCACCTCATTGTCTCAATTAACTGATTAGAGAGACAATGGACTTCAAAGGGGGCGTCAGGTCTCTTGTGGGTCAAAGGCTTTAACTAACAAAGTCACAAACATGTCACCATCACTTCGACTCACCTCAAGCTCTTCTGTCTGTCTCTACTCGTCTCTCTCTCTCTCTCCGTCATCTCTCCCTATGGTGTGAGTTTAGGTTGTCTGGTGTGATTTATCCCCACTGGTTTTCCAGGGATGCTCCGTTTTAAAACTACAGTGACGTTTAGAGGTTGGGCAGAAATAACTGCAGGGAGGGACTCTGTGTTTTTTTTCTAGATCAGGGATGATTTGTGGACCCCTGGCAGGACGCAGCGACAGTGCGCGCGCGAACCCAAGTGCGTGACCGCGCGTGCGCAACGACGTGTGAGAACGAAGGCGTGCACGTGTGTCTGTGATTGTGTGTGTGTGTGTCGTGTGTAGTGGAGTCCGTCATGCAGTGAGAATCTGGGTGTGTTTCTGTGTTGATAAGGGGGATAATGAATGGTGATAATGAATGGTGATGATAGCAGACAGGCACAGAATGTCGAATGTCAAGTGGCTGTGTGTGTGTGTGTGTGTGTGTGCGTGCGTGTAGCTGTGTACGTGCGCGTGGTCTGGTGAAAAATAGGCTCCAGACTGTTGTGAGTCTCTCTCGTCCTCCTCTCCTCTCGGGAGTGAATTCGTGATTTATTGGAGCCTCTTCAGGGGCAGGGGCCTAATCTCTCTTCTTTAATCTCTCCGGCCAGCATTTTGCTTTCTTCTGCACCTCTGCCCCCTTTCCTTTCATCCATCCATCCATCTCTCTCTCTCTCTCATCTCGGCACTCTCTCTCTCTCTCATCTCGGCACTCTCTCGGCCCGTGGAATGTCGGGACGTCTTAAAAAGGGGAGGAGGGCCACACTGCGGATCAAAGGTCGGACTATCGCAGAGTCAGCATTGGGAGGATCGTACACACTGACTTGGTCAGCAAGAAGGCAGATAACTGTGTCGCTGTGCATTTAAAAGCCTGGAGGGGGGGGGTCACCTGAGTGAAGGATCAATTCAGGTTAATTATAAAAGCCCACGAGGGCCCGCCCACCCACATCTTGACGGACAACACTCCACTCTGCTCCACTCGCTGTGAATTCAGAGCAGTATATGTCCGTCCCGGGCAGTCTCTCTCTCACAGCGTTGCACTGCACAATTACCCTAACCTCTCCAATATGATCCCCCCCCCCCCTACGCACAGGGTTATAATGCCGCACTAATGCGGACTAAGAGGTGACCATTCTGTGTCATGGATGAGTGGATCGGAATGCCGGGGCCGTCTAATCGGCTCGTCCGAGCCTGGATTATGGGATGGAGCGCAGGCTGGGCGCGGGTCCATTCATCAGCACCAGACCCTGCCTAATACAGGGGCTTAGGGAGTCCACCGCCGAGGCCCAGGGAAGGGGGACGCTCGTTGGGGGCGGGGGATAGGACGAGAGGGGCAGGGCAGTGGAGGCCCAGGACCCATTGTTCTCTTAGAGACAGGGTTTTTTACCACTGGACTTTAGGAGTTAAAAATAAAACTGGACTGAGAGTGCAAGTATGTTTGTGTGTGTGTGTGTGTGTGTGTGTGTGTGTGTGTGTGTGTGTGTGTGTGTGTGTGTGTGTGTGTGTGTGTGTGTGTCCCTGGTTAAAAAGAGGGATAAAATATGTTACAAGGGGAGGCATTTGTGGATTTGATCTGTAAAAATAAATATAAATAAATAAACTGGGATTTTATTAAGAAAAGAGGGCGTGTAGGAGAGAGCGAGGCAGCCTCCGTGGAATCCATCACGGGGTTGGCTGAGCTGAGCTGGTTCAGGTTCTCCTATGAGCCGTTTCATCTCCCATCTATCCATCCATCTCTGTCAGGCCCCCTCCCCGCCCTCTCCCCTGTCCGTCTTTCATCACTCAATAAGCCCACTAGATCCCCACCTCGCCCCAGGCCCCTCCCCCTGCCCCGGACCTCGCTGAACCAATCGCAACCCATGTCCTGCCGGAATGTCAAATATGCGAGTTTCTGACCCACCGTTTGCAGAGCCCAGCACAATGTGGCCAACAGCGTGGGTATGTTGGGTGTTGTCATAGAAACAAATATGGACCAGACTCTCCCAGCCCCCTCCCTCTTAGCATAATATTCCAACCTTGGCTCTTTGCGTTGTGTGTGTGTGTGACTTTTGTCATCATCAATCTCTCCCCCTCTCTCCTTTCTCTCTTCCGTCACTCCACTTTCAGTTCCACTCCGACAGTGACCTTGGCAGACTATCTGAACTCCTTTGCCACCAAACGCACAGCCAAGCGAATGTCCAGCGGTGATATAATTGGCCAATAGCGCTGAATTGGGGGGACTTAGATGAATACATGTGCTCTTTCCAACCGTCTCACCCTGTCCCTGGAGCCATTTGTATCTTATAAGGGCCCAGAACAGAAAGGTCACTGCTGACATCACATCTCTCAAGAGGCAAATCCGTGCGAGAAAGTCGATTTTGCTGAATTGATTTCCACAAGATAAACCCTTGTTTTCAGTTGTTGTTCCCCCCCCCCCCCCCATTCAAATACAGTCCAGCCTCGAAGCATAATGAATTCCGTGGGGACGGGCAGAGTCCATGAGTAGCCAGCCACTCTGTTATTAAGCGGCTTCTACGAGCAGCTTTTTGCTTGTGGATATGCAATTCAGTGATCACGGTCATGATGCAGCTGGCCTGTAGGGGGCAGTAGTAAGTGGAGTAGAAGCAGCAGTGACAAGAGATGGGCAACAATGTGCGTGCCTCTCCCAAGTTTACAACCCGAATCCAGTCATTCAACAAGCAGAACAAACAACAAACAAAACAAAAATGGAAAAAAAAAGTCACACAATGACTCTTATTTAAACAACAAAAACAAACATAATGGCTCATTTTCAGAGGCAATATTTGCTCGCTGTGGGCCAATTTCGCTCTCTCTGTCTCGCTCTCTCTCACACTCACACACAGACTCACTCGATTGGATGCATTAGAGGAAAACTCACGGAGGCCAATCAAGTCTGAATGGAAGCTCACATGGCAGACAGACAGACAGATAGCCTGTGTACTTTCTCTGTGACGTGTGTCTGTTCATAATAATTGTACATCTGCTCGCAAGAGGAGTCTTACTTTCATCCTCTGTGTTTGGGATCGAGAGAGATTGTACAAGACTGGAGACAATAATTGTGGGGCCGGTGTGGGAGAGGAAGAGGAGGGAGGAGGAAGAGAGGAAGTCTGCTGCGTCGATAAGGATGAAGCACGGGGACGGACGGGGCGCAGAGAAAACACCCACGGGGGTTGATGAGGGTGACAATTATCTTGAGGAGAAACAGATATTGGAACGTCAAGGCGGGGCAGACAAGGCGGGTCCCTTCGTCCATCCATCTTCCAAGACAATCACACTCATCCCTTACAGAAACAAACTAACGACGATCAATCAATCACCGTTAATCCAATTACTCTTCACCAGTTTGGAGTTTAAACATGTTACTTTCTATAATTCAACCCTGGGAAGATGTGATCGAGACGTGTCCACCTCTGTGTGTGAAACTGCAGTATAGCCCACGGTCCAGTCCCTTTACGGCTTGCGTGTGTTGATGTGTGAGAACTGTATTGTTTATTGTGCAGACAGGATACGCTGTTTTTCCCGGGAAAAGACGTGGCCAGGAAGTTGGGGAACTCGGCGGGGAAACACACACACGCATGCAACCTCCACACTTTGGCACCACTGGCTGCACCGCCGACAAACCTTTGGCCCGACTCACTATCTGCTGCTGCTGCACCCAATAAAACCTGCCCCGTTGTCCCCACACTCCACACACGGTTGACAACAAGAACGCCGAGGACTTTGTCAATGCGGTCTCGTCTTCCCACAGACGACTCCAGCCCTGCAAACATAACACAACGCACTCACTCCACAATCACTGTGTGTTTGTGTGTGTGTTTTTTTCTTTCTTCAGATTTAATCCAGCAGGCAGCGATTACCAGACGAGATTAGGGGGTGGGAGAGAGGGGGGGGAGAGGGGGGGCGAGTAGGAGAGAGAAGGGCAGAAAAACAGTAGAAGGAAATGACTGGAGAGAGGATACTGTACCAGGATGGGGAGAATGGCAGGGATTAAGGAGAGAAGTGGGAGACTTGGATTTTCATGGATAAGAAGAAGGTTCAGTTCAAATTCCTTGGCACAATGTAGAAATTCTTATCCGTTCTCTTATCCCCCCAAACTAATGGCGTCCGTCAATGCCACCACCACTAGTCTGCTTCATCTCTCTTACAACACACACACAATTGCAGGCATGCATTCACGCAAACACATATGCACGTGCACACACTTCCTTTCTCACTCTCACATACACACACACACACTCTCTCACACCTTTGTTTTGTCTCCATTTAATTCCCCTCTTTTCACGGGCCAGAGTTCTCAGACTGGCTCAACCGCTTCCAACGCCACGTCGAGGAACTCAAGAGGGGGAGAGAGAGAAGCATACAGGAGGACGACAGACAACTGAAAAGAGGAGGACAGAATAGAACGAGTTCCTTGGAAGACCAGAGCGACAAGAGGGGGAGAGAGAGAGGTGGAACTTGGGGAGGGAAGCTCCAAGGGAAAGAGGCAAGAGAGAGAGAGAGAGAGAGAGAGAGAGAGAGAGAGAGAGAGAGAGAGAGAGAGAGAGAGAGAAAAACGAGAGTGAGAAGGAAAGGGGCAAAGTGCCTGGTGACGAATAGCTACGGGTGCCAAGAATGATAATAAAACAAATTCCACACCTCTTACCATTCTTCCCTCTCGGAGGCAGACTTGGGAGGTGAGGAAATAATAGACTGAAAGGGGCACCTTGTAAATTTGAGATAAAAAGTTGGTGAAGCAGTGTGTGTGGGGGGACAGAGGGGGGCACGTTTTCCATGAAGGCGGAACCACGGCCAGCCGTGTAAAGAGGGCTGGTCGTGAGTGGCAGCCAGCATTCAGGGACCACCGGCATGACAGAATGACTGACAGACTGATAGAGGCCGTGCCACTTCATCACACCGTGCCCTCTGACCCCCCCAGATTGGTCACACACACCCGCTACCATTCTCTCTCTGTGGCACAGCGTCAAGAGCATTCCTCCAATTTGTATGGGATGCATTACAAAAAAAAAAAAAAAAAATTGACTGGATAAACAGCGGCCTGGGAATCCCTACCGATGGGTGAAATCAAGCCGTCGCCGCCAAACACGGCAAAACTGCTGGATTATTGTGCCGTTTACCTCCAAGTACCGGATCATTATCCTGACACATTTTGAGAGAGAAAACTACACCGTATAGAAAAGAAACATCAAAACAAAAACATCAAAATAATATGTGGCCAAAATGTGACTCATGAATATGTGACAAAAATTGCTTTTACGACGACAGAAGAGAAAAACATAACACAAAAAGGTTTAAACGGGGGTGAAAAGGGGCTTTGGTCTCTCGTCTGGCGTAGTACGAGGCAGCCAGGAAACGGTTAACGCACAGCGCTGAACTCTAGACCACAGAACCGGTCTGAAAAGGGAACCTTGCCAAACCCAGAGGAGGGGAGGCGGTGGAGAGAGGAGAGACAGGTACAGAGAGGAGGAGTAGGAACAGAGGGAAGAAGTGAGGGAGAGAGGAGAGTTCTCCTTCTGCTCTGTCAGCCAGGAAAGAAGGGGAAAGGGCAGAGAGTGCTACGGGAGTGAAAGTGGAGTGAATGAGTATATTATTCAGGTTGTGGGGGTCTATAGGGCTCTGGGGACAATGTTAACATTAATCATAGCACTGTGTGTGTGCGTGTGTGTGTGTGCGTGTGTGTGTGTGTGTGCATGTGTGTGTGTGTGTGTGTGTGTGTGTGTGTGTGTGTGTGTGTGGACGACTGAGTTAATGTGCATGTGAGCCAGTGAGTCAGCTGGTGATTTTGTACTGGCGCTGTTATACACAGGTGTGTGCGCACACAAACACCCTCACGTAAACACACACACAAACACCCTCACGTACACACACACACAAACACCCTCACGTAAACACACACACACACTACCTCCCGCATGGACACTCCCTACAGACACGTACGCAGGGAGACATGCTGAGACACAGGCTGACTGGGCAGCATTTCTGATGAGACAACATCTGGGTAGAAGAACCAACCGAGGAACGAGCTCCAACTACCGTGTCACTGGGGAGGTGATCAATCTGTTGTTAATCAGATGCAACGACGACGGTGTTGTTCGCTCTCACACAGAAATGAGAAACTGACAAACGGGGGTTCAGAAAGTGTTCACACACACACACACACACACAGCAGTGCTGTCAGGAACAGATCTTGTTCATGCTGAGACACAGCAGTAGTTTTCAGGCAGCTTCGACTTTGGGAGTCAACAACATGCCCCAAGGCAAGGGACACACACATGTTCACTCCCACACACACACATGTTCACACACACACACACACACACACACACACACACACATGTTCACTCCCACACACACACATGTTCACACACACACACACACACACATGTTCACCTACACACACACACACACACACACACACACACACACACACACACACACACACACACACACACACACATGTTCACCTACACACACACACATGTTCACCTACACACACACACATGTTCACCCACACGTGCACACACATGTTCACCCACACACACACACACATGTTCACACACACACACACATGTTCACCCACACGTGCACACACATGTTCACCTACACACGCACACACATGTTCACCCACACACACACACACACCAATGAATAGGCATCACAACTGTGGCTCTCTCTCCCCTTTTCTCCACACCCACAGAACACAAACACAGCCAGACAAGATAACAAGGCTCTTCCACGTGGATGATGGGATCAATCTGAAATCAATCAGATTAACAATACCCTTCTAATCAAGGCCATTGATTGATGGGCCACCCGAACCCACCGCCCCCTAACAAAGGCCATCCCAAGAGAACTAGGGCAGACATCAACAGTGATAAGAAGTGGGCCCTGGGCCCAGAGCAGATTGTGAGGAAAGTACAAGATCAAAAAACATCTCCTGAACTCTGTTACTTCTGCGAATGCAAGATTAAGTCCGGTCAGAGGGGTTTGGTGTAGATATCCAGTAAAAAAAATAATAATAGCAAGTGGAGGGATTACCGCTATATTTACAGGAATAAACACTGCTGTGTCCCATCACAGTTTTTAAGGGACACAGATTGTGATGGCGGATCAGTGAAATGGGTTTTTTGAGAGCAGAACAATGAATGCTGTTTTTTGTTGTTGGTTTTTTGTCACGTGAGAGACGGACTTGGGGAAACAGTAGCCAGCCGAGGATTAAGTTTTGCTAGAGAGAGGGACTTTGAATATCTGCTGGTGTTGGAGTCAAGACATGACATGACATGTGTTTGTGCATAAGTGAGAGGGCCTTGCAGTGATTGATTGAGACGTTCATGTCAGTTTGCGTGATTGAATGTGTCGGCTTGTGACGTGAGCGGGTGTCTGCCAAGAGTTTGTGTGAGTGTACTCGCCAAGTGTGTCTGTGTCAGTGTGTGTAGGTGTGTTTATCTAAACCTCACACTCCACCCATTGCAACCATTTCACCCCGGCATCATCAACCATAACTCTAATTGACCCGCACTTATTCCGAATGGCCCCTAACCCCAACAATTTGGGCTCAAATTTCTTCTTCCCAAGCAATCCATCCCTCTCTCTCTCTCACTCACACGCTCACTCACAGCTTGACCTACTGGCCAGGTCTCGAGTCCCCCCCTCTGTCTCTGTCACACCGTATTATTCCTCATGTTACCACCTGAAATATAAACGCCCCATATGTCTCTCCCCGACAGTCATGTCAACTCCATGCGATACATCTTGATTTAGGAGAGACGGAGGAGTCAGCTCCCTTTAGGAGAGACGGAGGAGTCAGCTCCCACTCAACAAAAACAAGGTTTGGTCAGAAGGGGGGGGGGGGGTGTTATTGCAACAGATATATTTCAACAGCACTACAAGTGACTCAAAACCCGTAAAATCTAAACAAAAATATCCACAGAAAAAGTCGACCTTTCAGTTTAAGTTTAATTTATTCAACGAGCAACAACAGGGCACTGACACAGTGACAGTAGACCTACTACTAAAACCAATCAAATCACAGTCGGTTACTTTAATCGATGCTCTTATGAAGACATTGATGGCAAAGCCAATTAAGTCATTTTATTATATTATAAAACTAGAGTAAACTGGCTGGCAAAACTAGTAGCTGGATTATATATCAAATCGTCATAAATATTGGCTACGTGACATGGCCCAGGTGTTGACGGCTGTCTCTGCAGGAAAGTCGGATTGCGAAACGGATTAAATGTAACGAGATTACAGGTAAACAGAGTAAAGGTAATACATTCAGCCTGGAGCAGTTGTGACGCCCGGGAGGGAGGGAGGGAGGCAAAGAAACTAAAGTGCGAGCATTATCATAACAACAGTGGCCAGGTGATCCCATCATTAGTTTGATCACAGTCGTTGAATATGCATGTCATTTTAACACGTTTTTCAGATTGCAGGTGAAGACAAATCTGCATTTACAAATACCCGCCGAATCGATCCCATTTCCTACGTTGCTCCATTTTAGACAATTCCAATTGATTCTAAGGCAACTGGGGTGCGGTTTATTACAACTGTATAGGCAATAACACAGGGCGCAACTGGATATGAGCATTATCTTAATAATAATCACTTACTTTGGGTTTGTGCTATTCCAGTAGACGCTGTGACGCTCCGCAGATGCAAACCAGGCGCAGAAGACACTCGCAAAGCAACACAGAATCCAAACCAAATCCATCGTGGAGAGGAATGGACGCGTGCAGGACGAATAAACTCAAGCAGGTTTTGGTGCAAAAGCCAAACAACTTTTTGAAAGATGATGAATGCGTCCGTGCACGGGGGGATCGTGACCTCAAAAATGTCCCTGAAGTTGTGCATGCAGCGCCTCAAGAAAGAAATGCAAAACAGATTTGTCGATGAATACTATAAAGTGTACGAGGTTCACACACCAAGTCGAGCGCTCCGTAGTGAATGAAGCGGTGACAGTGAGGTGGATAGTTTTGTGAAACGCCTACTATCGCTTGCCACGCCTCCCCTGCCAGAGACAACCAATCAGGAGGCTGTCCGAGAGACGCTTTCTGCGAGCTAGACACGCCTCTATTGGGGTTACATTGATTTGTTTGTTCGTTTAGTTTAGTTTAGTTTATTTAATATGGATTCTAAACTCAGTGAGTAATATAATTCAAATATATGAATTGACTGTACGCCTTGATAGAGGGTGAGACTTAAATGGATTTAAGTATACCAATTTATTAGGTTTACAGATATAAAACATCAGCATTTTATTTTTAATTTAAATGTTAGAGTTTGTTGTTATTGTAGTTATATTTCAAGAAATAATCCAAAACCATAAAACGTTGTTGTTTTTGTTTGTTTGTAAGTCAAACAGCCAAAATAATGTGATTTAGTTCAACACATTCAGTTGTTTACATTAGTAATTGACTCCAATGTTTAACATGCACAGAGTTAGGCTTTAAAGTGCTTTCCACTCACAAGACCTAACCTTTATGTAGTCGCATTGTAAATCCCAATTCCTCCTTTCTGTTTCGCTGACACAGATAATCTGGACCCATGGGCCTCCTATTCAGTCTGATGAGCCATATTACTGCAGGGTTTTTTTCAAGCCTGTTTCTGCTTGACATGTTTGCATGTTTGGCCGCGTTTGCTCCGGTTGCTTGGCTGTGTAAATGTCTTTCAGAGAAAGGCACCAACCCAAACAAATCAGGATCAACAGAAAAGTAGAACAGGCTGCGGTCCTGAAGGTTATCAGTTAGCTGTGAACGGTTGGGAAGGTTGGCTTCAGTTCAACTGGAGGATGAAATGGAGGGGTGGGGTAGAGGCCATCAGATCACAATCACAATCAGAAACAAGAAATGTTTCTGTTTATTGCCAATCATACAATAAACATAGCGGAAATAAGGAAGTAGAATTAGAAAACAAGAACTAGAAAACTAGTACTGCAGGTCAAACAAGTAGACCTACTACAGTGAAAATAGAAATATAATTAAATAAAAATAGAAATATTTACAAAAATGTATTAAAAAAAAAGTATGTATATACTGTATATATTTATGCAATATATGTGAGGTTTTTTCTAAAGTGAAAAAGGTGTACAGTTTGTGCAGGAATGTGCAATATGTTGACCAAGGTGCACAGGCTAACTGACAGTTGTGGAGACTGAACATTAATGTGGCGTGGTGTGTCTATGGGGGGATGGATGGGAATAGGGGACCATGTCAGTTGTGGAGACTGAACATTAATGTGGCGTGGTGTGTCTATGGGGGGATGGATGGGGATAGGGGACCATGTCAGTTGTGGAGACTGAACATTAATGTGGCGTGGTGTGTCTATGGGGGGATGGGGATAGGGGACCATGTCAGTTGTGGAGACTGAACATTAATGTGGCGTGGTGTGTCTATGGGGGGATGGATGGGAATAGGGGACCATGTCAGTTGTGGAGACTGAACATTAATGTGGCGTGGTGTGTCTATGGGGGGATGGATGGGGATAGGGGACCATGTCAGTTGTGGAGACTGAACATTAATGTGGCGTGGTGTGTCTATGGGGGGATGGGGATAGGGGACCATGTCAGTTGTGGAGACTGAACATTAATGTGGCGTGGTGTGTCTATGGGGGGATGGATGGGGATAGGGGATCATGTCAGTTGTGGAGACTGAACATTAACGTGGCGTGGTGACGTGTCTATGGGGGGATGGGGATAGGGGACCATGTCAGTTGTGGAGACTGAACATTAATGTGGCGTGGTGTGTCTATGGGGGGATGGATGGGGATAGGGGACCATGTCAGTTGCAGGGCCTTGTTGATGAGGCCCGCTGCACACAGGAAGAAGCTGTTCTTGTGGCGTGGGGTTCTGTGTCCTGATGGACCGCAGCCTCCTGCCAGACGGGGCTGTTTCAAAGAGTTCGTGTCCAGGATGGGAGCGGTCGGACACATTCTTACCTGCTCGCCTCAGGGTCCTGGAGGCTCACAGGTCCTGGAGAGATGGCAGATGGCAGCCGATCACCTTCTGAGATGTATAGTTACAGTTGGGACCAATATTTCGCCTTCGACTAAAAACTAAAAACACTTCTTCAATCAATATCTGAAATGAAGGAGAAAAATGTAATAAATAACCTTTGTACTGTCTTTTACCACCATGCACTTTTCCACTAAATAATCTTCCTTGCCTATATTACTACCTACTATACTAATATATCTTTACTACTATGCACTCAAGACTGTAGCACCCAAGTTTCAACACTGTTTGATGAACATAGTTACTTACAGTTGTACCCTTCCTGCTGACCTGTTGTACAGAACTTGTAAATCGCTTTGGATAAGATAGATGGATAGATAGATAGATAGATAGATAGATAGATAGATAGATAGATAGATAGATAGATAGATAGATAGATAGATAGATAGATAGATAGATAGATAGATAGATAGATAGATAGATAGATAGATAGATAGATAGATAGATAGATAGATAGATAGATAGATAGATAGATAGATAGATAGATAGATAGATAGATAGATAGATAGATAGATAGATAGATAGATAGATAGATAGATAGATAGATAGATAGATAGATAGATAGATAGATAGATAGATAGATAGATAGATAGATAGATAGATAGATAGATAGATAGATAGATAGATAGATAGATAGATAGATAGATAGATAGATAGATAGATAGATATGCCTCTGACCTCTGACCTAGATAGAAGGTAATCCCCATCGCCCCTTACTGTATTCTGAAAGCACATAGCATATGATGGAAACGGAGAGTAAAATAAATCAGACGCAGACTTTTGATTTCTCAGATTAGATCACGCTAAGTCTTTTTGTTTTTGTTTTTGTCTACCCAAATGTTTACTGTTTACTGTGAGCGATTTGTAGTGCCAAATTTCCCTCGGGATGAATAAAGTATTTCTATTCTATTCTATTCTCTTGCGCCTCTCAATCGACTCACACACAAGATGGCAGTTTGTCACAGAAAGCCTTTCTAAGGCTCGGTAGAACTACACAGGAAACAGGAGACACGTTCCCTGTTGGCGGTTCAAATGAACGTAACATCTCGTTTTCTTCTCAGCGTGTGTGACATACAAATATATTCTTGTTCAAAGGATCCAACCACTGGGAAGTGTAATTTCCGAATGCACAAAGGACACACATAGGCTTACACACGTAGGCTGTGTGTGCGACTGAGTGTCGAGCTGGTCATCCTACTTCACATGTTTTGTATTCATGAATAACATGCACCCCATTTGATGAATTCTTCAGCGTCCAATTCGTTCCCCTGGCCTGTTTTCTTTATTTGTCTACTCCGTGGGAAGATAACAGGGGGGAGAGCTATACTGTCAGCATAATTGTGTTTTGCATTGCGGTATGAAATTACACTGGAAAGGCTTTCAACATGCCGTAAGCAGTCGTGTCAAAACATCATCACGGGGCACATGAGAAGACCCTTTCATTTGAGACCGCCCTGACAACACAAGTCAATGAACAAATGAATGAAATGAGGATCAACTTGAACACAACTGACAATCACCTTTAGTGTTGTTTACATCACGTGCGGCCATGCGCACACACACACACACGGACGCGCACACACACACACACACGGACGCGCACGGACGCGCACGCACGCACGCACGCACGCACGCACGCACGCACGCACGCACGCACGCACGCACGCACGCACACACACACACACACACACACACACACACACACACACACACACACACACACACACACATATTGGGTATGAGGGCAGAGGGTGAGGTTTAGACACACATGGACACACACTGATGGCCACAGACATTGACAGACACACAAACATGCACGCTCTCGTGGACGTTCACAGAATACTATCTGCTTTTCGCCTATTCTGGGTTATGAAAAGGAAAGCTTGGAAATAGCACACAGAGAGACAAAGATAAATCTCAACCGAAAGCCTAGGATTAATAACAGTGTAAAACTTGAAATGTGGAGTATTTCGCTGTAAACAGTTGGACTCACCTTTCATTGCACAACTCAACCTTATTTAACACGTCCCTTTCTGACCTCTTGCTAGCACCCTGCCAGTTTACCTGAGTGACACACGGCTATAGCACCCTGCCAGTTTACCTGAGTGACACACGGCTACAGCACCCTGCCAGTTTACCTGAGTGACACACGGCTATAGCACCCTGCCAGTTTACCTGAGTGACACACGGCTATAGCACCCTGCCAGTTTACCTGAGTGACACACGGCTATAGCACCCTGCCAGTTTACCTGAGTGACACACGGCTATAGCACCCTGCCAGTTTACCTGAGTGACACACGGCTACAGCACCCTGCCAGTTTACCTGAGTGACACACGGCTATAGCACCCTGCCAGTTTACCTGAGTGACACACGGCTATAGCACCCTGCCAGTTTACCTGAGTGACACACGGCTATAGCACCCTGCCAGTTTACCTGAGTGACACAGCTATAGCACCCTGCCAGTTTACCTGAGTGACACACAGCTACAGCACCCTGCCAGTTTACCTGAGTGACACACAGCTATAGCACCCTGCCAGTTTACCTGAGTGACACACGGCTATAGCACCCTGCCAGTTTACCTGAGTGACACACGGCTATAGCACCCTGCCAGTTTACCTGAGTGACACACGGCTATAGCACCCTGCCAGTTTACCTGAGTGACACACGGCTATAGCACCCTGCCAGTTTACCTGAGTGACACACGGCTATAGCACCCTGCCAGTTTACCTGAGTGACACACAGCTATAGCACCCTGCCAGTTTACCTGAGTGACACACGGCTATAGCACCCTGCCAGTTTACCTGAGTGACACACGACTATAGCACCCTGCCAGTTTACCTGAGTGACACAGCTATAGCACCCTGCCAGTTTACCTGAGTGACACAGCTATAGCACCCTGCCAGTTTACCTGAGTGACACACAGCTATAGCACCCTGCCAGTTTACCTGAGTGACACACAGCTATAGCACCCTGCCAGTTTACCTGAGTGACACACAGCTATAGCACCCTGCCAGTTTACCTGAGTGACACACGGCTACAGCACCCTGCCAGTTTACCTGAGTGACACACAGCTATAGCACCCTGCCAGTTTACCTGAGTGAAACACGGCTACAGCACCCTGCCAGTTTACCTGAGTGAAACACGGCTATAGCACCCTGCCAGTTTACCTGAGTGACACACGGCTATAGCACCCTGCCAGTTTACCTGAGTGACACACAGCTATAGCACCCTGCCAGTTTACCTGAGTGACACAGCTATAGCACCCTGCCAGTTTACCTGAGTGAAACACAGCTACAGCACCCTGCCAGTTTACCTGAGTGACACACGGCTATAGCACCCTGCCAGTTTACCTGAGTGACACAGCTATAGCACCCTGCCAGTTTACCTGAGTGAAACACAGCTACAGCACCCTGCCAGTTTACCTGAGTGACACACAGCTATAGCACCCTGCCAGTTTACCTGAGTGACACACAGCTACAGCACCCTGCCAGTTTACCTGAGGGACACGACTATAGCACCCTGCCAGTTTACCTGAGTGACACAGCTATAGCACCCTGCCAGTTTACCTGAGTGACACAGCTATAGCACCCTGCCAGTTTACCTGAGTGACACACAGCTATAGCACCCTGCCAGTTTACCTGAGTGACACACAGCTATAGCACCCTGCCAGTTTACCTGAGTGACACACGGCTATAGCACCCTGCCAGTTTACCTGAGTGAGACACGGCTATAGCACCCTGCCAGTTTACCTGAGTGACACGGCTACAGCACCCTGCCAGTTTACCTGAGTGACACGGCTACAGCACCCTGCCAGTTTACCTGAGTGACACACAGCTATAGCACCCTGCCAGTTTACCTGAGTGACACACGGCTACAGCACCCTGCCAGTTTACCTGAGTGACACACAGCTATAGCACCCTGCCAGTTTACCTGAGTGACACACGGCTACAGCACCCTGCCAGTTTACCTGAGTGACACACGGCTACAGCACCCTGCCAGTTTACCTGAGTGACACACGGCTATAGCACCCTGCCAGTTTACCTGAGTGACACACAGCTACAGCACCCTGCCAGTTTACCTGAGTGACACACAGCTACAGCACCCTGCCAGTTTACCTGAGTGACACACGGCTATAGCACCCTGCCAGTTTACCTGAGTGACACACGGCTATAGCACCCTGCCAGTTTACCTGAGTGACACACAGCTATAGCACCCTGCCAGTTTACCTGAGTGACACACAGCTACAGCACCCTGCCAGTTTACCTGAGTGACACACGGCTATAGCACCCTGCCAGTTTACCTGAGTGACACACGGCTATAGCACCCTGCCAGTTTACCTGAGTGACACACAGCTATAGCACCCTGCCAGTTTACCTGAGTGACACACGGCTATAGCACCCTGCCAGTTTACCTGAGTGACACACGGCTATAGCACCCTGCCAGTTTACCTGAGTGACACACGGCTATAGCACCCTGCCAGTTTACCTGAGTGACACAACTATAGCACCCTGCCAGTTTACCTGAGTGACACACGGCTATAGCACCCTGCCAGTTTACCTGAGTGACACACAGCTATAGCACCCTGCCAGTTTACCTGAGTGACACACGGCTATAGCACCCTGCCAGTTTACCTGAGTGACACAGCTATAGCACCCTGCCAGTTTACCTGAGTGACACACAGCTATAGCACCCTGCCAGTTTACCTGAGTGACACACGGCTATAGCACCCTGCCAGTTTACCTGAGTGACACACGGCTATAGCACCCTGCCAGTTTACCTGAGTGACACACGGCTATAGCACCCTGCCAGTTGACCTGAGTGACACACGGCTATAGCACCCTGCTAGTTTACCTGAGTGACACAGCTATAGCACCCTGCCAGTTTACCTGAGTGACACACAGCTATAGCACCCTGCCAGTTTACCTGAGTGACACAGCTATAGCACCCTGCTAGTTTACCTGAGTGACACAGCTATAGCACCCTGCCAGTTTACCTGAGTGACACACGGCTATAGCACCCTGCCAGTTTACCTGAGTGACACACGGCTATAGCACCCTGCCAGTTTATCTGAGTGACACGGCTATAGCACCCTGCCAGTTTACCTGAGTGACACACGGCTATAGCACCCTGCCAGTTTACCTGAGTGACACACAGCTATAGCACCCTGCCAGTTTACCTGAGTGACACGGCTATAGCACCCTGCCAGTTTACCTGAGTGACACACGGCTATAGCACCCTGCCAGTTTACCTGAGTGACACAGCTATAGCACCCTGCCAGTTTACCTGAGTGACACACGGCTATAGCACCCTGCCAGTTTACCTGAGTGACACAGCTATAGCACCCTGCCAGTTTACCTGAGTGACACACGGCTATAGCACCCTGCCAGTTTACCTGAGTGACACACGGCTATAGCACCCTGCCAGTTTACCTGAGTGACACAGCTATAGCACCCTGCCAGTTTACCTGAGTGACACAGCTATAGCACCCTGCCAGTTTACCTGAGTGACACACGGCTATAGCACCCTGCCAGTTTACCTGAGTGACACACGGCTATAGCACCCTGCCAGTTTACCTGAGTGACACAGCTATAGCACCCTGCCAGTTTACCTGAGTGACACGGCTATAGCACCCTGCCAGTTTACCTGAGTGACACACGGCTATAGCACCCTGCCAGTTTATCTGAGGGACACGGCTGTAGCACCCTGCCAGTTTACCTGAGTGACACAGCTATAGCACCCTGCCAGTTTATCTGAGTGACACGGCTATAGCACCCTGCCAGTTTACCTGAGTGACACAGCTATAGCACCCTGCCAGTTTATCTGAGTGACACACAGCTATAGCACCCTGCCAGTTTATCTGAGTGACACACAGCTATAGCACCCTGCCAGTTTATCTGAGGGACACGGCTATAGCACCCTGCCAGTTTACCTGAGTGACACACGGCTATAGCACCCTGCCAGTTTACCTGAGTGACACACGGCTATAGCACCCTGCCAGTTTACCTGAGTGACACGGCTATAGCACCCTGCCAGTTTACCTGAGTGACACACGGCTATAGCACCCTGCCAGTTTACCTGAGTGACACACGGCTATAGCACCCTGCCAGTTTACCTGAGTGACACACGGCTACAGCACCCTGCCAGTTTACCTGAGTGACACACGGCTATAGCACCCTGCCAGTTTACCTGAGTGACACGCAGCTATAGCACCCTGCCAGTTTACCTGAGTGACACACGGCTGTAGCACCCTGCCAGTTTACCTGAGTGACACGGCTATAGCACCCTGCCAGTTTACCTGAGTGACACGGCTATAGCACCCTGCCAGTTTATCTGAGGGACACGGCTATAGCACCCTGCCAGTTTACCTGAGTGACACAGCTATAGCACCCTGCCAGTTTACCTGAGTGACACGCAGCTATAGCACCCTGCCAGTTTACCTGAGTGACACACGGCTACAGCACCCTGCCAGTTTACCTGAGTGACACGCAGCTATAGCACCCTGCCAGTTTACCTGAGTGACACGCAGCTATAGCACCCTGCCAGTTTACCTGAGTGACACGGCTATAGCACCCTGCCAGTTTACCTGAGTGACACACGGCTATAGCACCCTGCCAGTTTACCTGAGTGACACGCAGCTATAGCACCCTGCCAGTTTACCTGAGTGACACAGCTATAGCACCCTGCCAGTTTACCTGAGTGACACACGGCTATAGCACCCTGCCAGTTTACCTGAGTGACACGGCTATAGCACCCTGCCAGTTTACCTGAGTGACACACGGCTATAGCACCCTGCCAGTTTACCTGAGGGACACACAGCTATAGCACCCTGCCAGTTTACCTGAGTGACACACGGCTATAGCACCCTGCCAGTTTACCTGAGTGACACACGGCTATAGCACCCTGCCAGTTTACCTGAGTGACACACAGCTATAGCACCCTGCCAGTTTACCTGAGTGACACACAGCTATAGCACCCTGCCAGTTTACCTGAGTGACACACGGCTATAGCACCCTGCCAGTTTACCTGAGTGACACACGGCTATAGCACCCTGCCAGTTTACCTGAGTGACACACGGCTATAGCACCCTGCCAGTTTACCTGAGTGACACACGGCTACAGCACCCTGCCAGTTTACCTGAGTGACACACAGCTATAGCACCCTGCCAGTTTACCTGAGTGACACACGGCTATAGCACCCTGCCAGTTTACCTGAGTGACACACAGCTGTAGCACCCTGCCAGTTTACCTGAGTGACACAGCTATAGCACCCTGCCAGTTTACCTGAGTGACACAGCTATAGCACCCTGCCAGTTTACCTGAGTGACACACAGCTGTAGCACCCTGCCAGTTTACCTGAGTGACACAGCTATAGCACCCTGCCAGTTTACCTGAGTGACACACAGCTATAGCACCCTGCCAGTTTACCTGAGTGACACACGGCTATAGCACCCTGCCAGTTTACCTGAGTGACACAGCTATAGCACCCTGCTAGTTTACCTGAGTGACACACAGCTATAGCACCCTGCCAGTTTACCTGAGTGACACGGCTATAGCACCCTGCCAGTTTACCTGAGTGACACACGGCTATAGCACCCTGCCAGTTTACCTGAGGGACACACAGCTATAGCACCCTGCCAGTTTACCTGAGTGACACACGGCTATAGCACCCTGCCAGTTTACCTGAGTGACACACGGCTATAGCACCCTGCCAGTTTACCTGAGTGACACACAGCTATAGCACCCTGCCAGTTTACCTGAGTGACACGGCTATAGCACCCTGCCAGTTTACCTGAGTGACACACGGCTATAGCACCCTGCCAGTTTACCTGAGTGACACGGCTATAGCACCCTGCCAGTTTACCTGAGTGACACACGGCTATAGCACCCTGCCAGTTTACCTGAGTGACACGGCTACAGCACCCTGCCAGTTTACCTGAGTGACACGGCTATAGCACCCTGCCAGTTTACCTGAGTGACACACGGCTATAGCACCCTGCCAGTTTACCTGAGTGACACACGGCTATAGCACCCTGCCAGTTTACCTGAGTGACACACAGCTATAGCACCCTGCCAGTTTACCTGAGTGACACGGCTATAGCACCCTGCCAGTTTACCTGAGTGACACACAGCTACAGCACCCTGCCAGTTTACCTGAGTGACACACAGCTACAGCACCCTGCCAGTTTACCTGAGTGACACACAGCTACAGCACCCTGCCAGTTTACCTGAGTGACACACGGCTATAGCACCCTGCCAGTTTACCTGAGTGACACACAGCTATAGCACCCTGCCAGTTGACCTGAGTGACACACGGCTATAGCACCCTGCCAGTTTACCTGACTGACACAGCTATAGCACCCTGCCAGTTTACCTGAGTGACACAGCTATAGCACCCTGCCAGTTTACCTGACTGACACAGCTATAGCACCCTGCCAGTTTACCTGAGTGACACGGCTATAGCACCCTGCTAGTTTACCTGAGTGACACACGGCTATAGCACCCTGCCAGTTTACCTGAGTGACACACGGCTATAGCACCCTGCCAGTTTACCTGAGGGACACGCAGCTACAGCACCCTGCCAGTTTACCTGAGTGACACACGGCTATAGCACCCTGCCAGTTTACCTGAGTAACACGGCTATAGCACCCTGCCAGTTTACCTGAGTGACACACGGCTATAGCACCCTGCCAGTTTACCTGAGTGACACACGGCTATAGCACCCTGCCAGTTTACCTGAGTGACACACGGCTATAGCACCCTGCCAGTTTACCTGAGTGACACACAGCTATAGCACCCTGCCAGTTTACCTGAGTGACACGGCTACAGCACCCTGCCAGTTTACCTGAGTGACACACGGCTATAGCACCCTGCCAGTTTACCTGAGTGACACACAGCTATAGCACCCTGCCAGTTTACCTGAGTGACACACAGCTATAGCACCCTGCCAGTTTACCTGAGTGACACACAGCTATAGCACCCTGCCAGTTTACCTGAGTGACACACGGCTATAGCACCCTGCCAGTTTACCTGAGTGACACGGCTACAGCACCCTGCCAGTTTACCTGAGTGACACACGGCTACAGCACCCTGCCAGTTTACCTGAGTGACACACGGCTATAGCACCCTGCCAGTTGACCTGAGTGACACACAGCTATAGCACCCTGCCAGTTTACCTGAGAGACACACGGCTATAGCACCCTGCCAGTTTACCTGAGTAACACGGCTATAGCACCCTGCCAGTTTACCTGAGAGACACACGGCTATAGCACCCTGCCAGTTTACCTGAGTAACACAGCTATAGCACCCTGCCAGTTTACCTGAGTGACACGGCTATAGCACCCTGCCAGTTTACCTGAGAGACACACGGCTATAGCACCCTGCCAGTTTACCTGAGTAACACGGCTATAGCACCCTGCCAGTTTACCTGAGAGACACACGGCTATAGCACCCTGCCAGTTTACCTGAGTAACACAGCTATAGCACCCTGCCAGTTTACCTGAGTGACACACGGCTATAGCACCCTGCCAGTTTACCTGAGTGACACGCAGCTATAGCACCCTGCCAGTTGACCTGAGTGACATGGCTATAGCACCCTGCCAGTTTACCTGAGTGACACAGCTATAGCACCCTGCCAGTTTACCTGAGTGACACACGGCTATAGCACCCTGCCAGTTGACCTGAGTGACACACGGCTATAGCACCCTGCCAGTTTACCTGAGTGACACGGCTACAGCACCCTGCCAGTTTACCTGAGTGACACACGGCTATAGCACCCTGCCAGTTTACCTGAGTGACACACAGCTATAGCACCCTGCCAGTTTACCTGAGTGACACACGGCTATAGCACCCTGCCAGTTTACCTGAGTGACACACAGCTATAGCACCCTGCCAGTTTACCTGAGTGACACGGCTATAGCACCCTGCCAGTTTACCTGAGTGACACACAGCTATAGCACCCTGCCAGTTTACCTGAGTGACACACGGCTATAGCACCCTGCCAGTTTACCTGAGTGACACGGCTACAGCACCCTGCCAGTTTACCTGAGTGACACACGGCTATAGCACCCTGCCAGTTTACCTGAGTGACACACGGCTATAGCACCCTGCCAGTTGACCTGAGTGACACACAGCTATAGCACCCTGCCAGTTTACCTGAGAGACACACGGCTGTAGCACCCTGCCAGTTTACCTGAGTGACACAGCTATAGCACCCTGCCAGTTTACCTGAGTGACACACGGCTATAGCACCCTGCCAGTTTACCTGAGTGACACACGGCTGTAGCACCCTGCCAGTTGACCTGAGTGACACAGCTATAGGTGGTCAGGCCCGGGGATCATTTCTAGATACTATTATCACGTCACCTTCACTAGGGTCTTGTCTTGTCTGACTAAATCAGGTTCCTTAATTCCTCCCTCGTTTCCACCACCGTCACCACTGGAGAGAGGGTGACCTGTCCCCCCCATGCCCACTTCACACTGAATACCAATGAAGGGCTTAATGATGGACTGTCATGCGTACCCCGCCTCGCGCGGCTAGTTTACATAATGGGAACGAGTTGGTGTGATTGGACGGAGCGAGCGGCTGTACACCGGGTGTCTCGCTCCTCCTCCTCCTCCTCCTCCTCCTCCTCCTCCTCCTCCTCCTCCTCCTCCTCCTCCGTCCTCCGTGACAAGGCCTACTGTTAGACAATGGAGGCTCCTTGGCAGGAGTTGATCCGCACCTACGACGAGTTCACCTCGCCGAACAATGGAAGCAAAGTGTTTCCCTGTAATTAGCATCGTAGGCACCGCCTCCTCCTCCTCCTTTCATAGAGAAGGGATTCTATGAAGACGAGCGCAGCAGCACCGCGCATCATCCACCTCCTCACCGGCTCTGTTCTGCCCTCCGAGAACAAGTCTCTTCCTGTGATTGTGTTTATACTTGTGCTGCTGCTGGCATGCAGAGTTCTGAGCCCCTCCTCAGTGTAAAAAGCAGCACTCAACTTCACTTACCTCCACAGCTGTAACTGTACAGTACAGTGGCTCGGGAGGTAGAGCAGTCGTCTGGTAATCTGGGGGTTCCCGGGTTTCGATTCCCTCTCCTCCCTGGCAGCGTGTCGAAGAGTCCCGTGAGCGAGACACTTAACCGCTAATTGCTCCCGATGAGCAGGTTGGCACCTTGCATGGTCGCCTCTGCCGTCGCTGTGTGAATGTGTGAGTGAACGGGTAAAAGGAACAAGTTGTAAAGCACTATATAAATGCGGCATTTGACCATCTACCATTTACAGTACGCCGTGCCGATAACGAGACTCTCCTGCCGAACATAAACACAACGCCAAAAACATTGAAAACGCAATGAAATCAGCCTATAATGATATCAGCCTATAATGATATAATTTTTTCAAATTATGTTTTTGGTATTTGCTACCGGGCAGTCCGGTAGAGAGAGAGAGAGGAAGAATGGGAGATAGACTGGGGAAGACATTCGGCAAAGGTCACCGGGTCCGGGAGTCGAACCCGTGACGGCCGTGTTGCACCGCAGCGCTGTACGTGGTGCGCCACCCTGGCGCCCCAGCCTATAAAGATATTGATGATACAATCAAAGTTCATCGATTTGGCACCTCAGCTGCTCATATTTCACTATCTCTTCTTGTATTGTCAGTCTATGCTTTACACGACATTCACAAGCAAAGTGTAATACGTGTGCCTTTGAATTATGACTCTTGCATAAGCCGCTGTGGGTGGCGGGATCAAACGAGTTGAGAACCCCTGGTCTATTCTTGTATGTCCTTGATTTCTCTCCGTACTGTATGTAAATTCCTGTTATCGTTGGACCACGTGTCTGTCCCGCTGTGGAACTCTGTGCACTGTCCAGATGTCCTTTGCAGCGTTGTCACAGAGACAAATGCTTGTATACCCCTTGTATTCTTTAAGTCCTCTCTGAGTCCGATATTGATTCTGAAAAAGCACATGGCAGTCGACGGAATCTTGAGCCCAGAGGAAAGAGACGTGGTGAGAACCCGGTTGTTATTAATGACCTGTGGTTGATCATCGCCAGCAAACGAAGAGGCGGGTAATTATGCTGAGCGGAGGACAATGATCCGAGAGGTGCAACACTTGAGAGATTGTGGTCCGGTTAAGCCTGTTAAGATGCTGCACCTGTGGCAGCAAAGAGAGCACACACACACACACACACACACACACACACACACACACACACACACACACACACACACACACACACACACACACACGCACGCACGCACACACACACACACACACACACACACACACGCACACACGCACGCACGCACGCACGCACGCACGCACACACACACACACAGGCAGAGGCTGATGAAGAGGAGGATTGAGAGGGAATGAAAGGAATACACTGTTAGATAACAAAAATGATACAAGAAGATACAGAGTGAGGAGGAGTGTGAGAGATGGAAAGACGGCTTTAAAAAGAATAAAGAAGTGTGAGAGAAAGAGAGAGAGAGAGAGAGAGAAATGTACTGTAAACATACAACATGGAAATAAACAGAGAGAGAGAGGAGAGAAGAAAATAGATGATGGAGAAGAAGAGGAGGAGGAGGAGGGTGAGATGAGACAGGCTTAAAAAAGATACACAAAAGAGGCATAATATGCAAAGTGAAGGATACAGAGGAGAGAGTGAGTGAGCGTGTGAAGGAGGATTGGAATGAAAGAGAGGGAGGATGACACAGTGAGAAAATAGAAGGTGAATTACTTCACAAAAAGGACTGGAGGGAGAGAGAGAGAGAGGGAGGGAGAGAGAGAGAGGGAGGGAGAGAGAGGGAAAGAGGGAGAGAGAGAGAAATGGACACTCAAATGTAAACAGAAAGCGGGGGAGGTTGGAAAGAATGAACAAACTGCATGCTCGCAGACTTCTCAACAGCTCCTTCAATATGTATGAGGGGGTGGGTGGGTGGGGGGGGGGGGTTCCATAGACTTCAACAACAGACCATAGAACTAGCAGGAGACACAAACAAGTGACAGAACAGAGAGAGAGAGGAGCAGGAACTCAGGAACTCAGGTTGAAAAGAGTGAGAGAGAGAGAGAGAGAGAGAGAGAGAGAGAGAGAGAGAGAGAGAGAGAGAGAGAGAGAGAGAGAGAGAGAGAGAGAGAGAGAGAGAGAGAGAGAGAGAGAGAGAGTTCTTCTCCAGTCAGCAGACCTGACTGTGTGTCCAGGGAGATGGGGGCCAGAGTAAAGAGACCACCCAGAATCTGTTTACCATCCCATGCTTTCCCCTGACACAACAACGACACGACAGACAGCGAGTGTATAGGGGCTGCTGTACGCATAACCTACCCTCCACATTACAACACTACACCAGAGGACAATTACATTATTACAGTGCCTGTATAGGAGACTGGAGAGAAAGAGGAAACACTCCAGCACCACATTATACACACACACGCACGCGCGCACACACAAGCACGTGCGCACACACACGCACACACACACACACACACACACACACACACACACACACACACACACACACACACACACACACACACACACACACACACACACACACACACACACACACACACACACACACACACACACACACACACACACACACACACACACACACACACACACACACACACACACACACGCACACACAATGTGACTCTAAACAGAACTGTCACAAGACCCTAACAATCTCACAGGGCCAGCTGAGCACCTTTCCACAAAGAAGAGAAGAGGTGAGGGGAAAAAACGGAATAATAATAATAAAAATAGCAGTGCACAGAGCTTTATTTTATTTGTTTTAGGATGCAGGCAAGATGCTACACCTGCTCCCAGAGAACAGTCACCGTAACTAGATCCGAGAGAGACACTGTCAGGCCCAAGGATGCTCAGAGAGTCCCTGCATTTCCTCATTACCCTCTGAACAATTTTTGGAATGCAACCACCAGGCCTCTCGCTTTCCCCCAAAGAGTGGCAATCTGTCCAGAGTGCCCAGACCTCTGTGACGGCGATGGGCCACTGAGGGAGAAGGGGAGATGGATGTTGACATGCCAACCACATTATCACATTGACAACGACATTGAGCGACACCGGTGCTAACAAGAGAGAATATTGTACATTCGCATTCACTACCAGTACCTCCTACTGACAGATGTGTGAAGTAATACCGATGCAATGCTCCGACTGTGAAGTCACCTTTTTTTTCTTTTTGCCACACATTGTGCTGATGGCGGGAAAACTGCAAAACACGCATTGATGGAAAGTTATATAATTGAATATGGTTTGCGGGGGGGGGGGGGGGGGGGGGGGCTTTTTCAGCTGAGCCATCGCAGGGGAAGGTGTGAAAAAGATGCAGAACGCAGAAGTATGGATGTACTGTATAGAAGCCGGGAGATAGTGGTGAATAAATCAAAGACCTGACACTTTGTTTTATTTATTTTTTTATCCAGCCGAAACCTATAGCAGAGAGAACGGTTTGAAAAAGACGCAGCGTTCCAGTCTGGGGGAGTCGACACCTCTGAGCGATACGTTACAACAAGGATGGTTTGCATGTGTGCAGCATGTCAAGAATGTGTTTAGATGAGCCAGTATACAGTACGCACGTGTGGTCTTGGTCTGGCACTGTCACTGAAGAAGATCAGTTGAACTCTGGCCCGCAGAGGTTGTGTGTGTGTGTCTCTGTGAAGTGTGTGTGTGTGTGTGTGTGTGTGTGTGTGTGTGTGTGTGTGTGTGCCCTCGTATATAGGGACTAAAGAAAAAATTTAATAAATCTAAGTCTAATCTAAGTCTAATAGCAATTACTCCACCTCCCATTCAGATGGCCACGCTCCACCTCGCCGCCTACCCTCGCATTGCTTTAAGAGAAGGAGAAGACTGATTTTTATAGCCTCTGACCTCCTCCTCCTCCTCCTCCTCCTCCTCCTCCTCTCCATCTGAACACCCCCCGCCCTGTGGCAACACGGCACACTCCGCCGGAGTCGAGAACCTTCTCGTCCTCTTAAGAAAATAAGGAATAAATGGAAGCAGGGAATGGCTTTTTATGGCTCCATTTCCCCTCCGTCACCCCGTCTTTGTGTCGTCCAAAGGCTCCCGTCCCCGACCGCCACACTCCGCTCACCTCTCTTCTATCTCATCACTTAAAAAAGGAAGAGGGGGAAGAGAGAGAGAGGAGGAGGAGGAGGAGAAAAAAAATGAATTTTATAGCCTGCAGTCCTATTTGTCTCTCCAGACCGTCCCCGGCCCTCCATTCAAAGCGACACACTCACAGTCTGCCGGTCTGCCTCTTTCTCATTACTTAACAGAAAGGAGTGGAAATGAATTTTACTGCCCCGGCGCCTTTTCAGAGCCGTCTTCACTCAGCCACATTGTGCTATTGTCTCTCCCCTTTACAGTCTTAAAGAAGGAGAAAATCTATTTTACAGCCCCCGCACGCCCCCCCCCCCTCCCCCGCCCTAAAGCGGCACACTTCAGATTTTCTTGTGTCTTTCCCCCCAAAAAATCAATTTACGGCCTCCGCTTCTGTTTTACAACCCAGACCTCAGTTTCTCTCCCCTTTTCATAGTCTCACATCTCTCTCTCTCTCTCTCTCTCTCTCTCTCTCTCTCTCTCTCTCTCTCTCTCTCTCTCTCTCTCTCTCTCTCTCTCTCTCTCTCTCTCTCTCTGTCCAGGGCACACACACACTCCGACCCTCACTGTTGCCTGGGCAGCGCTGCCCTCTCTAGAGGAGCCCCGCTCTGCATTAGCATACAGGTGGTGTCCATTGTGCCTTTAGGCAGGCACACTTCTGTCCTCTGTGTAGTGCCCATGTGTCCGCTCCCGACGGCCCGGCGAGCAGGCATTGTGAAATGGCCGAGGGTATTAAAAGGTCACTTAAGATAACTGGCCCTTCTGTTGCCACGCCTCCTACCAACACCTCCCTCTGATAAGGTAAAGTCATTAGTCTGGAGCTGGCCGGCCTTTTCTTTTCACAGGCCGTTCTCTCTGTTTGCCTGTTATTTTCTAGCACATGGAGGCGGGGGGTCAGGGCGGGCGGGGGAGGGGGGGGGGGGGGAGGTACAGCCGAGATAATCCTGTTTTGATCTTGGTATGCAGTGTTAAATGGCTGGGTTTAATGTGGGAATGCTCACATTTGACCCTCAACACAAAGAGGTTTCTGATACATTCAACACTAACCCAAACACACACTCTCTACCGACAGCCAGGTCACAGATAACTAACCCAAACACACACTAAAAGATAAGATAAGATAAGATAATCCTTTATTAATCCCTTTGGGGAAATTCGGGTGTCAAAGCATCATGGGGGGGAATACAGATTGGGGGATACATAGCTTCACAGTCCTATACAGCCAGTATCTATATACACTATAAATACACTATAAAATATAAATACAAATACAATATAATATAAAAAAAAGTACAAAACACAAGATAGTCCAGTGATAAGAGTCCA
>NC_140168.1:41658883-41694688 GCF_963971535.1 Notolepis coatsorum | reverse complement strand
TATCATCATATGTTTTATTTATGAGCCAGAACCCAGTTCATTTAAAACACACACCGCAGGTTTCTTATTTCGTTTTCAGTGGATTCTGAACCCTAGTGGCAGCCCCATTGTGTAAGGGAGCGAGGGAGAGAGCTAAGGAAAGGGGGAGGGAGAGAGAGAGAGACTTAGAGTCCTCCGAGCTTTGGGAAATGATGCTTTTCTACTTAATAAGGGCTCATTCCCTTCCTAGGCCACACGCCTTTACACTACAGCGCAGAGCTCGGATTCCTCCGCGTGTTGGCTGCCGCTCAATACCTTGTATGCAAATGTCTACATTTTTCAATCAACCTTGTGTTCATTCCGAGGCGTTCGTCGATACGGGCCCCGGCCCCGGCCTGCTGCCGGGTAATTTACCCAAGGTTCCTCTGACCCCCAAGGTCACCTGCTGGAATCACACCTTTAATCACTCAACTCTAGTCTGAGCTCACGGACACCCGCTGGAGTGACTGACGGGAGGCCCGCCGTGGCAAGCTGCTGCATGTTGTTATTATTGTTGGTATTACCGGCCTGATATTAGTGTGTGTGTGTGTGTGTGTGTGTGTGTGTGTGTGTGTGTGTGTGTGTGTGTGTGTGTGTGTGTGTGTGTGTGTGTGTGTGTGTGTGTGTGTGTGTGTGTGTGTGTGTGTGTGTGTGTGTGTGTGTGTGTGTGTGTGTGTTTGGGGGGGGGGGGGGGGGGGTGACTGGTGAGACAGTATCTCAATTGACCTCAATTGAGTTTGTCCAAGGAAAGCAACCGTTGTGATTGGAGGATCAAGAAATAGGGACTGAGATTGGTTCATTATTGTTGGTGACCTGAATCCTGATATTAGCTGGGTATACTGTATATTAGCATGTGCATACTGTATGTGTGTCTGTGTGCATGTCTGTGTGCATGTGTGTGTGTGTGTGTGTGTGTGTGTGTGTGTGTGTGTGTGTGTGTGTGTGTGTGTGTGTAATGTATGTATCTGTGTTTGTCTGTGTGTCTGTCTGTGTGTGTGTGTGTGTGTGTGTGTGTGTGTGTGTGTGTGTGTGTGTGTGTGTGTGTGTGTGTGTGTGTGTGTGTGTGTGTGTGTGTGTGTGTGTGTGTGTGTGTGTGTGTGTGTCTGTGTGTTTGTTTGTGTATCTGTGTGTGTGTGTGTGTGGTGTGTGTGCGGGGGGGGGGGCTAAGTTGCAGGGAGATATTGGTCAGGGTTGTTGAGATTCCCTACAGTATCTCCATTGAGTCCATTTATTTATTCAGTTAGTGAACTCTGTTAGGTGGGTCGACTTTCAGGGGAGGATTCTACCTCTCACACACACACACACACACACACACACACACACACACACACACACACACACACACACACACACACACACACCACACACACACACACACACACACACACACACACACACACACACACACACACACACTTCTTTTACACATGGTTGCTCAGTCTGTCTGCAGTTCAACACTCAGTTCAACCACTGAGCAATTTATGCCGGGATATAGCATCCGCCTTTCTGCTCCGAGACACCTCATGTCAAACCTCAAACACATTCTACACACAGACACAGACACACACACACACACACACACACACACACACACACACACACACACACACACACACACACACACACACACACACACACACACACGTACGTACGTACGTACAGACACACACACACCCATGCACAGACAAATGCGAGCACCACACACACGCACCAGCTATCATTGGTATTCATTTCTCGCTTCTAATTCCCCCCAAAGTATTTTCTCCTCCTCTCACTTGACAGAGGAGCCCTGGGTTAAACGCTGGGGGGAGCAGCTCCATCATGACTAGATTTTATCCAATTAAATAGAGATTTAATCAGGCCGCTGTCGGCGGGTGAATATGGAATGTGATCGGCCCGGCGGTACCGTAGGCCCCCGACAGCGTGGGTGTGGGTGTTCCATTTCGGGGACCCGAAGACGCATGCGCAAGAGAGAGAGAGAGAGAGAGAGAGAGAGAGAGAGAGAGAGAGAGAGAGAGAGAGAGAGAGAGAGAGAGAGAGAGAGAGAGAGAGAGAGAGAGAGAGAGAGAGAGAGAGAGAGAGAGAGAGAGAGAGAGAGAGAGAGAGAGAGAGAGAGAGAGAGAGAGAGAGAGAGAGAGAGAGAGAGAGAGAGAGAGAGAGAGAGAGAGAGAGAGAGAGAAGAGAGAGAGAGAAAAAAAAGGGGGGCGGGACGGGTTCCCTGAAATCCCATCCGACGTGTGAACGGAGTGCACGCGAGGCGCCTCCAGACACATCTCCCTCTCACTCTAAGCTGTCTGGGCGACTCCTCCGCTCCTCTCTCTCTTGTGAACGCTAGTAAAACATCTTCAAAACGACCCCCTAACCCACTGATTTAGTGAGGCGAGATGCTGAGGAGGCTACAGAGAGACGCGAGAGAGGAGGATCCTCTGGGGAGGGAGAGCGCGGGCTGTGATTTACTGTTGATGTAAACACTTCATTAATTAATGATTTAGTGATTGGATTATATGTGCAGCCGGCTGGAACGATCTGGGGGGGTTTCATCTTTCATTTACTGGCAGAGAACTGGAGCCTCTCTCTCTACTTCTGGCTGTGTGTGTGGGTGTGTGTGCTGCGTGTGTGGCGAGAAATCAGGGAGACAGTAGAAAGAGACCCAATGTTTGCCAGGGAAGATGTTGACTCTTTGCCTCCTAATGGCTGCAGCTGCTGATTGTAGAAGCCCTTTTTTGCTGGGCAGAGGAAGCGGCCTTGTGATATGAAGCAGTGCTCCCCTGTGCCCATCAAAGTCCACTGTAACTGCTGTGTCACCTTCATAGTTCTAGGGGAGGGTTGTATACGCGAGGGAGCTGCCACAGCGCGTACTAATGAGAAGGCTCCGGGAAGGGGGGCGGAGTGTCTTATTTTAGTTATAACCCGAGACTTAATTGTGAAATGTTGCCAAATGTTACCATTAATGTCTTTGGGGGGGGTGTTAATGTCCGTCTGCCAGGGAAACGCTGTAGAAAAATGGGGATCTGACGATCTCTCTTTTAAACTTGAAATGGGTATTGCCTCAGACGCCCACATCCCGCACAATGCAATGCACATTGTTTTGTGTCTGAATGGAATCCAAACTGGCCGAGCAGACTGCTGTGGCTGGCGATTTTTTAACAAGCCGCCGTTTGTTTCCCATCCAACTTGCCAGTCATTTATGTTAATACAAACAGGTTCTCCCATCTCCATCACTTTTATGTTTGCTATGATGAATTATGGTATGCTGCGCTGCTATCAGATTGTGCCTTTTGCGCGCCGTCTCCTAGACTGTCATTAGGATTCTATGCGGTTCCTGCAACCTTTATTGAAAAACCCACAGAGATGCTTTGAATTCTCCACATCATCTCGCCGGTGCTTATCTGTGTCCATTGTGTGAAACCTTGCAATTAACAGAAAAATTACTTTAAGAGGTCGTATTATAGGGTATCAAAAGAAAAAGCTCAATGAGGTGTAACTCGTTAATTACACCGTGAAATCATTCGTCTTTTTTATTTTTTTTGACCGCTTCAACCCACACCCTGCCCTTGGGAGGGACCCTTTCTCCTCCTCTTCTACATTCTACACCTCAGATCGGCAGGCTGTAATTGGATTCTGTGTTTGGAGGAAAGAGCTACCTCACTTGTCATTACCAGGTGTAAATGAGTCGGGGAGAGAAAGATTAGGGCCGCGGTCCTTCAGGACTCGGCTCACCTCTAGGCCCCCAGCCTGATATCTCAAACAGAGCTGTGTTTGAAGTGCTTGGTTGGGTGCCTACGCGCCGTGCGCCCGGGCGAGGGGCGCGGGAACTCTGGCGGCCCCCTCTGTAAGGGCCTTGTTTCGTATTTGCATACCGAACAAATAGGAAATTGTGTTCATTTGTATGCAAATGTGTTTGTCCCCAAGGCTGGGATTTCGAATTAAAAGTTTTACCGTCCCATTAATTCCAAATTACACACAGGCACTGACATGGGCCTCTTCTCCTGGCAGGGGTGGCAGGGGGGGGGGGGGGTCTATCCTGCCATCAGAAGGCATCTCCATCAGTTTAGGCTTTTCTGTTTGCCATCTGCGAAACCGAGTCGGAATTTGGAGTTAATCTGGTCCGCTGATTTGCAGATTGATCGTCTCCGCCGTGTTGCAATCTCCTCTTAATTATCCTACAGAAATGTGCAAAGATTTGGGGGTGATTGATATTCGGGGAGACCGGCGGAGACGGAGGCGAGGAGGCCTTGGAGTGGTTGACTGACAGCTCTGCGAGGCACTCCGTGAATGAGGAAGGAAGCGGCGAAGGCCGCGCAACACATCATCAGCCGCGCTCATTAAAGTGTGTGTACAAGCCGTGGAACAGCACTTGACCCCCGCCAGGGACGCGTGGCGTGTATGGTCTGGTGCCGACAATCATGGTAATTTGAAAGATCGGGCCGTGCACAGTGGTCGGCCCCAAGCAAGACTTTGCATGAGGGTCTTTGTCATTGTCATAACATTGCTGCTCCAGTAGAAACGCTGTTTCCGTTCAGTGCTTTTTGGTGGTTCGTTAGAGTGATTGATTGCCTGGTTATCATAGAGAAACGTCTGCTATTGAACCGTAATTAAATGATTTCATTTGAACCAAAGGTGCTAATCAATTACTACATTTTGTATGTTGTGCAAGAATGATGTTAAAGGAACAGACCGACGTTATGGGAAATGGGCTTACCGGGTCAGACAAGAAGATAGATACCAGTTTCCTCTATCAAGCTGCAAACTAGCCTAGCTTAGCACAAAGGAATGGAAGTGGATACGGACCACTAGTCTAGTTTTTGTGCTCATTTGTGCTAAGCTAGGCTAGCTTGCAGCCGGATAGCTGTCACCTGAACGCACAGAGATGAAATTGGTTTCTATCTTCTTGTCTGACTCCGGAGAAGACGGTAGGTGCATTTCCCATAATGTTGGCGTGTTCCTTTAATACAAGACATTATTGCAGTGAACTAAATAGGTGTGGAGGGCTGACTTGCTGCTACCATCTCCACTGAAAATCCGCCCCCCCGTAATATTTATTTCAGAAAGTGATGAAAGTGGATGAAAAACATCAATCTAAACATCAAACTACAGTATTTCTGCAACGTGAAACTTTGCCTGAGGAAATGAAAAAAGAAAACATGCAGGCGACGGAACTAAATATAAACAAACGAGAAAAGATGAAATAATCAAGGGGAACCGGTCGATCAACAAGATGTTCCCTGCTAAATTACAGCCTCTCCAGACGTTCTTATATCTCAGCCCTGTGATTCTCGAGATGGGGAGAAAATAGGGGGGCTTCGTGTCACATCGGTCAGGCCTCCTTTCAGCTTCTTGATCATCCCTGGCCCCGGAGTGATGGAAGCACCGTGGCGAAGGCACAATAATGTGTGGAGCCTATTGGAAATCACATTAAGCCGCTTCTCCAATATGAGGGGACGGGTCTCTGCTGTCACTGTGGTTCCGTCCTCGGGGCCATTCCCTCTAATAACAAATCTCATCACCCGCCGAAAAATATGGCGCGTGGCATTCGGGGGACCTGCACTAAAGGGGGGTATAATTACCGATATCACTCAGCGGTTGGCGGTCCTGTAGTTTTATCACCGAGCGGACGGAGAGAGAGAGGTTTGGAAAAACAGAAACGCATCTTGGGGGATGAGGAGAGTGAATGGATTTCAGTGGATGTTTAAATGGATTTAGGTTGTTAGAGAGGATGTGATGGAGAGAGAGAGAGAGAGAGAGAGAGAGAGAGAGAGAGAGAGAGAGAGAGAGAGAGAGAGAGAGAGAGAGAGAGAGAGAGAGAAGAGAGAGAGAGAGAGAGAGAGAGAGAGAGAGAGAGAGAGAGAGAGAGAAGCGGGGGTGAGATGATGATGCTAGTTTATGAGTCATCCATCCTACCTTTTTCAGCAAGAGCTAAAGTAAAAAACAAGATAGTGGTTATATTTCTGAATGGAAATCCGAAAGGAACATCGTATTGAGCCCTTTGGGGAAAACATCTCCTTGAGGCACTGCTTATTTTGTTCTTTTGTGTCCAGTATGTGTGTCTTATCTAATCATTCCACTGTGAGACAGAGAAACTAACATCCTTCACGTTTGTCAGGAATTAAACGTAATCTAAAAAGGCGGTACTTCAAAACACAATTTATCAAACTCATTGAGACCATTAACGTATAATATACCATACCGTACCTTCGCACCATATCGGCAGGATTATCATTAGTATCATTACTGATATTTTCTTTTCATAATATTTTCTTTTCATACTGTGGAAATTTGGGTTGTATGAAAATGAGTTAATATGAGTTGCATAAGATAATAGAGTGTGAAGGGGGTAGGACTAGGAATACATACGTTTACACTTCATCCTACTCCTTTTCGAACATTACTGTTTTGCTTGTTTGTTTGTTTTTTAATCTGTTTATTACTTTATTGTTTTATATATATTTTTACATTTTTTTAATTAGTTTTTCATTTATGTTCGAAATAAACTCATTCATTCATATGACATGGCACTGACTGACTCTGAGATATAACCACCCGTCTGCCTCTTACATAACAATATGTCATCAAAGAGAAGCCAGCTATTCTTGGTCCTTGATCCACAATGGTGGAACGAACTTCCCACCACAATTAGGACAGACGAACCCTAACCAATTTTCCACCGTCGACTAAAAACACTGTCTTCTTCAATCAATATCTGAAATGAAAAAAAGAAATGAAAGAAACACAAACCTTCTTTTACTATCATGCACTTTGCCACAAAATATACTTCCTTGCCTATATTACTACCTACTATAATAATATGTCTCTACTGCACTCAAGACTGTAGCACCCAAGTTTCAACACTGTTTGAACATTGTTACTGAAAGAAAGAGTTGTACCCTTCCTGCTGACTTGTCGTACAGCAAGAAGTCGCTTTGGATAAAATTGTCATAATTATTCCGTGTCCGGCTTTGAATAGATTCTCAGAGGGAGGGCCGGACTTGTGAGAGGAGGCCGAAGGGGAAGCGAGTAGCAGAACATGGAGGGAGGTCAAGGTGAACGTGGCGAGCCCTGTTCACTGCTCCGCCAACAACCTACATCTATGTTATTAGCGGTGAGCGGGGGCGGTCCCGCCTTTTGTCTTTAAAAGCCACGGACCAGCGGTGCCTCGGCTATGCTAATGAGAACTGTTTTACCTGGGAGCAGGAGGCAGGTGGGGGAGGGGGGGGGGGGGTAGTTAGGAGCGAAGCGTGTGGGCAGCCGCTCAGAGGCACCCGGGGGGGGGGGGGGGGGGGGAGGAGAGGAGAGGGTCTGGACACAGAGCAGCCCCACTGGAGGCTGATAAGCTTTAATGGTACAGCCTCAATGATTCACACACCATGTGAGACACACACACACACACACACACACACACACACACACACACACACACACACACACACACACACACACACACACACACACACACACACACACACACACACACACACAAACACACACACGCACACATGTGAGGAATAATTTCAGGACCCTGGGCAAATTTGCAATAGCAGGGAGGCTCTATTTACCAGTAATTGCATTTCTCTCCTTCCTTTCAGTGCTGCCTTAAAAAAAATATTTGGTGCCTCAGGAAGTAGAAGGTGGAAGTGGGAACAAGAGACAGAAAGAAAGAAAGCGTTCCCGGCCTCACGCGGCGTTCTGACACACGTGGTGGTGGTGGTGGAGGGGGGGGGGGACAACAGACTATCCAGGGCCCAAGGTGGGGAGGGCCCTCCAAAAAGCCTGGAATGAAATGTTTTTGCTTGCCATTTTGAAATGGCTAAGTAATTTATGTCAACTGCGTTAAAATTGGTTGAGAGAATTAACTTTGTATATAGTATACTGTATATATAAAAATAATGATGAAAAAATTGTGGAGGCCCCTCTCTCCCCTTTCAAAAGGCGCAGAATGGTTTAGTCCGCCTGCTGATGCTCCTCTCTGTCAAGAAAGGGAACCAAAACAGAAAGGAAAGAGACAGAAAACTGAGGGAAAACAACTGCTTTCTAAACTAAACGTTCAACACATTTTTAGAGTTTAAGAATGGCAGTTGTTCAGTCTGAAGGCAGTCGGCCAGGATAGCTTGGAGCATTTTCATTGTATAACATGAGTGATTCGGTATCGTAAATGAATCAGCATGACAGCAACAATGTCACGTGACATTATCTATCAACATTACACACGGAAACACACGGCCTTCGCTTTCAGAAACAGCCACCGAGAGCGGAACACCGGCACGTCCCTCATCCGTTACCGAGGACGCGAGACACGTTGAGCTCATGAAGTGGCCATTAAAAGTTATTCCAAGCGATCCAATAATTTGACATTGAGGTGTCACGGTAAAGACAGTTCAACCTCGATAGAGCAATAGATTAGCCCCTTTCCCAGTAAGCTATGACATGTCTGTTATCAATGGATTCCTTGCGATCTCATGATTCACCACTGGCTTCGGTTATAGTCCACAACCACCTTCAACGGACAGTAATGTTAATGCCAGATGATCCACCATCATTTTCAGAGGGTCAAAGGTCGGCCGAGTTAACCAGGGACTGAGAAGGGGTATAATGCCAATGTTAAGTAAGTAAGTAAGTAAGTAAGTAAGTAAGTAAGTAAGTAAGTAAGTAAGTAAGTAAGTAAGTAAGTAAGTAAGTAAGTAAGTAAGTAAGTAAGTAAGTAAGTAAGTAAGTAAGTAAGTAAGTAAGTAAGTAAGTAAGTAAGTATTTATAAAGCACCTTTCATACATGTCATGTAGCTCAAAGTGCTGTACACAAACATAGGCATATATAACGATAAAAGCAATAAAGTCACAGTGATCAGTTAAGATCAATGTTTAAAAAAAATTATAATAATAATAACGTAAAAATGAAAACAGTCATTTGCTGACCAGTTTGGGAGAACCGGTCCGCACAAACATGTCCGTTCAGTTGCAACCGGAAGTAGGAAATGCACTAAACCAATGCACTTGTACAGTAGGTAGCAATGTTAGCTCTCATAACGTTAGTGTAGTTACGTTTTTATTAAGGCTGTCAAATATATCGCGTTAATATCGCGTTAACTCCCGATTCTATTAATGCCACTAATTTTTTTAACTCAAGATTAACTAAAAAAAATTTTTTTTTTTTTTTTTACTAGACTTCACTCAGGTGTATTATTGATGCTCTCATTGATACTATGTTTGTTTCTGAAGTGTGTGTGTGTGTGTGTGTGTGTGTGTGTGTGTGTGTGTGTGTGTGTGTGTGTGTGTGTGTGTGTGTGTGTGTGTGTGTGTGTGTGTGTGTGTGTGAGATATAGAGAGAGAGGGGGGTGAGAGAGATGAGGAAGGTGCAAAAGAGAAAGAGAGCTGGGAGAGTGTGTGTGAGGGAGAGAGGGGGTGTGTGATTAATCAGCCCTTGTGTGTGTGAATGTAACAAGTTCCTAACGTTTTCTTTCCCCTATTATTTCATGCACACTTTATTCATTGTTTTAAATTATTATTTTCTTTTAAGTTATTTTGTGCATCACTCTGTTTTGAATTTGATGCAAATTTGCAATGCATGAGGGTCATCCTTTTGTGTTAAATGGCTGCATAAAGCAAGCATTTGTTGACTCGCATGTTGATAAGAGTATTAAAACTTGGAACTTGAAAAAGATCTGTTTAAGGTAAAAATAAATTAAAAAATAGAAAAATGCGATTAATTTGCGATTAATCGCGAGTTAACTATGGACAATCATGCGATTAATCGAGTTAAATATTTTAATCGTTTGACAGCACTAGTTTTTATTAGTGGTCGCTGTCGTATTCGATTTATATAGAATAATCTTCAGGACGAGGAGATAGCGTTTATATATTTATTCAAAGGTAAGTATCGTTCAGCATGAGTGTAGCTCCATTCACGGCTGGCAGCCAACTGACTGTCAGGACCCCTGGTCAGGTATACATAAGCAAGGTGCGCCTGGCGCGCCTGTCGTAAATGATATATTCACAGCATGAATAATATAGTAAAGATATATTCAAAGCATGAATATTACATCCTCCTTCTTTTAAAGAAAGCTTAATAAGCTATGAACAAAATTGAAATTAAGAAGGGTTGTGCAATACTCTGTAAGAGTTTCTTTGTAAACAATAACAAGTGCGTTACCTGTGTCAGGACCAGGCAATGTAAACAGGTAGGATTAATATGTTAAACATAAAGATTCATGTATCAAGGTATTACAGTTCGTATTGTGTGCCCTCTTATTCTGGATAGTCTGCTTTAATATTTGAATACTTCAGCTGTGAATAAGGTATGTATTCATGGCTTATTTGGTCGTGTCTCAACACTCTTACCATATGCAGTTCTTATTTGTAGAAGTAGCTTGCTAACAAAATGGGAAGATATCGACAATTAAGCAAGGTAAGTAGGTCATAGATTCAACACATATAGTAAGTCATCATTTCAGCATACATTAATAATACAATAATACAATTAATAATTGTTACATTTCACCACCCCCTTTTTTTTTTTTTTTTTTAATGGGGCAAATGGTGTTATAATAGGGCAGCGATCCGCCTGCACCCTGTACATTTATAGGTCTAAAATGTCCCGAGGCTTCACTGCTCGGCCGGATCTGGTGTAGTATGACGCTGAGTTCTCTTCTGAGTCCTCTGACAGTTCAGGGTCGTTGGTCTCCGGCGGTTGATCGACGCACTCTGGACTTGGCATACCGTCGCTGTCCTGGAAGTGTTCCTCTTTTGTGTCCCTCAGGTGCCTGCGGTTGCGGCGGTATTCGCGTCCATCTTGGGTGCGAACGTGGTATGACCGCGCAGTGTCGGCTGGTTGTATGACTACTGCTGGCCTCCAGCGTCCAAGTTCTTGTAGCCTGACAGATTCACCATACTGTAGTGGGGGCAGCGGTCTAGCTGACCTGTCATAGTATTTCTTCTGGTGCTTTTGTCTCTGCACTCGCTTGTCATGTCCATCTTTTTGGCTTACTACCCCTGGCCGCAGCTGTTGGTTGGTGCTCGGGAGGGTTGAGCGTAGCCTGCGGCTCATCAACAGCTGTGCCGGCGATTTGAAGTTGTCGACTGGGGTGTTACGATATTCCAGGAGGCTTAGGTACGGGTCTCTTCCGTCTGCCTTAGCCTTGTCCATGAGTGATTTTGCCGTCTTCACGGTTCTCTCCGCTAGTCCGTTGCTTTGCGGATAGTGTGGGCTTGACGTGACGTGTGTAAACTCCCACGACTTGGCGAATGCCTCGAACTCTTTAGACTTGTATTGTGGTCCGTTGTCTGAGACTATGGTCTCTGGGACGCCATGCCTGGCACAGGCTGCCTTTAGCTTGTGGACAACAGCTGCCGATGTGGTGCTGTGAAGTCTGTCTAGTTCGAAGAATCTGCTGTAATAGTCGACGGTCACAACATAGTCCTGGTTGTTCCAGTTAAAGAGATCTGTCCCTACAACCTGCCAGGGGCGGTCTGGGATACGATGAGGCATCATGGGCTCCTTGGTGTTTGATGGGCGGCGCTCTTGGCATATTGAGCACTTCTCCACGACTTGCTCTATATGTCTACCCATTCCAGGCCAGAACATGATGTCTCGTGCTCTCAGTTTGCATTTTTCCATTCCCATGTGGCCTGCATGGATCTTGATCAGCATCTCTCCTCTGAGGCTGGTAGGGATGACTATTTTCTCCCCTTTGAAAATTATTCCATTCGTTTTGGATAGTTCATCTCTGTGATTCCAGTATTCGGTGATGTTCTGGGGGCATTGTTTTCTTTCCTCAGGCCATCCCTCCAGGATAGCCTGGCTGAGCAGCTTTAGCTGTGTGTCATTGTCTGTTGTTTTTCTGATCTCCTGTAGCCTGTCGTCGTGTACAGGTAAGCTGTTGTACACCATGTGTACCTGAAGGTCCATCCCTTCACTGAGACCGTCGTCGTGAGAGGTGAGTGATTTCCTGGATAGCGTGTCGGCTACTGGGATGTCTTTCCCAGGGCGGTGCACGATCGTGAAGTTGTACTTGTGTAGTTGTAGTATCATCCTCTGTAACCGCGGTGGGGCTGCGGCGATCGGCTTCTTCATGATCGACTCCAGGGGCTTGTGGTCAGATTGCACCATAACATGGCGACCGTAGGCATATTGGTGGAAACGTTTGAATCCATAAAGGACTGCGTACATCTCCTTTTCGATTTGTGCGTAGTTGACCTCGCTGTCCGTGAGTGATCTGGATGTGTAGCTAATGGGCCTTCCTTCCTGCATCAGCACAGCACCCAGACCATACTTTGATGCGTCCACTTGTAAGCTGAGCTCCTTATCTGGGTCAAAGTAGATGAGGACTGGCCCAGGTTCACTGGTAAGTATGTCTTTCATCTTTTGGAATGCAGCGTCGTGCTGCGCGTCCCACAGGAACTCATTCGATTGTTTAAGCAGCTGTCTCATGGGTGCGTTGATCTCGGAGAGGCTCGGGGCGAATTTCGCCAGATAGTTGACCATACCTAGCACGGTCTCCAGTTCTGCACGGCTCTTTGGCGCCTCCATCTCCTTGATGGCAGCTATCTTGCCTGGGTCAGGCTTCATGCCGTCAGCTGAAAGGATGTGCCCGAAGTAGCTCACTTCGGTGGCTCCGATGGTGCACTTGTCTGCGTTGAGCCGAACGCCTCTCTCCCGTGATCTCACCATCATTGCATGTAGGTTCTTATCGTGTTCCTCTCTGGTCGCGCCATATACAAGGATGTCGTCTACTATAGCTGCTACTCCGTTCAGTCCCTCGTATGTCTCGTCGATTTTTCGTTGGAACTCGTCCTGGGCAGAAGCGAGCCCAAATGGTAATCGTAGGAATCTGTATCGTCCAAACGGTGTGTCCAGTGCGGGCGCTTGATAGCCTTGTTTAGCTCCTTAGGATCCAAACATAGTCTGAGCTTGCCTGTGCGTGGTTTCTCAACAATGACCAGTGCACTGACCCACTCCGTTGGTTCGATGACTCTAGCAATGATCTGTGTGTCTTCCATACTCTGTAGCTCCTTCTTTAGTCGGCCACGCAGGACGATCGGTGTCCTTCTCAGTGGGCAGACTACTGGCGTGGCGTCTGGGTCTATATGGATGTGACACTCTCCTGGGAATAGTCCTATCCCTTTAAACACGTCGTGGTATTCTTCCATGATGGTCTGTTTATCTGTGTGTGCATTTACTGACAATACTAGTTTAATGAGGTCCATATTCAGGCATGCCTGTAAACCTAGAACTGGGGGTGCCTGAGTGTCTACTATGTAAAAGTCTAACAACATGCCACGCTCTTTGTATTTACACTTTAACGTGCATGTGCCCTTTACCACTAGCTTCTCTCCACCATATCCTGTCAGTCTGCGTGAAGTAGGCTGTATTTTTCGTTTATCTTGTAAACTGTGATACTCTCTCAAAGGAATTACATTTACTTGTGCACCTGTGTCTAACTTAAATTTAAGCTCTGTGCCCTGTTTTCCTACTTGTATGTCTGCGAACGCTTGTTCTGTTGCATCAAACCGTCTGTCTGTCACGGTGTCTACATACAGTTCGTCTGACTCTTCTCCTGACTCAGAGCGCATGCTAATCTCGTGTACTGACTTTTTCTGGAAACTACCGGCCCTGCAGACTTTGGCAAAGTGGTTCCATTTTCCACACTTCGTGCACTGTTTTCCCCTAGCTACACAGTTATCCCCTTCCTTGTGAGCTCTACCCCCACAGTATCCACAGTTCTTACGTGTGTCTGTGTCGCTCGCTCTGTTCGCTCTCTCTGTCCACTCTGCTCTGGGGCGATATCTCTGAGCGCTATACTTCTGTTCATGTCTGTGCACCTCGTGCACGAGCTGCTCCTGCGCGCTGCTCGTGGCGCCAGTAAAGCTCTTTATCTGTGATTGTGCTAGCTCGTGGGCTCTAGCTATATCTACCGCTTTGTCTAACGACAAGTCTGATCCAACGTTTAATAGTTTCTCTCTTACTTTTGCTGAGTGTATGCCAAACACTATGCGGTCTCTAACCATCTCATCATTGTTCACATATGCACAGTCTTTCACCAGTAGTTTCAATGCAGTGACAAATTGTTTGAATGACTCGCTCGGTTGCTGGGTTTTCTCATGGAATTTGTACCTGGCGAAAATTGTGTTCCTCCTTGGAAGTACGTATGCTTCGAAATTGTCATAGTAGTTCTTCAATACCTTTGCTTCATCTTCACTGAGAGTCCATGTGTTGTGAATGTATCTCCCTCTTTCTCCGCTCCACAATAGCAGGTAGCTACATTTCTCGTCCTCTCCTTTCTTCTTGAGTGGGCCCGAAAACATCAACTCCGCATGCTGCCTGAACTTCTTCCATTCTCCCGGTAAGTCCAGAGAATCCCAATTCATCCGTGGCGACGGGACTCCGTTGATATCCATGTTCATCCTGCTTCTGACACCATGTCGTATTCGATTTATATAGAATAATCTTCAGGACGAGGAGATAGCGTTTATATATTTATTCAAAGGTAAGTATCGTTCAGCATGAGTGTAGCTCCATTCACGGCTGGCAGCCAACTGACTGTCAGGACCCCTGGTCAGGTATACATAAGCAAGGTGCGCCTGGCGCGCCTGTCGTAAATGATATATTCACAGCATGAATAATATAGTAAAGATATATTCAAAGCATGAATATTACAGTTGCGTATTGTGTGCGTATGTACCCGTTCCCTCATCTAATCCAAAACTCTGCAGCCCGACTGCTAACTAGAACCAAAAGGAGAGAGCACATTAGTCCAGTCCTAGCCGCTTTACACTGGCTTCCCGTAACATTTAGAATTGACTTTAAGGTCCTTCTCCTTACATACAAAGCTCTAAATGGACAGGGACCTAGCTACATCGCCAACACTCTAATAAATTACACACCAGCAAGAACACTGCGATCATCAGCTGCTGGACTACTAGAGGCTCCCAGAAGCAGTCAAAAGAGGATCGGTAATGCAGCCTTTATCAACTATGCCCCAAAACTATGGAACAAACTACCCCAAAACATCAGGGAAGCCAACTCGCTAGACATCTTTAAAAGACAGCTTAAAACCTATCTCTTTGCTCAGGCATTTCACTGATAGTTATCTGCTACCACCTAATGGCAAGAGGAAACATCAGGGATATCCTGACACAACTTGTATTTATTCTTACCCTGCCTACTCTTTTACACTGCCTATCAAATTCATGTGTCGGTTATTGCACTTTTTACTTCTTACTGATGACTATTCTTAAACTGAATCATTTTAAACTATTCTTATTTATTGCTAGATCCAAATGTGAAACACTGCGGGTTGTGACGCACACACACACAGTCACACACACACAGTCACACACACACACACACACAATCACACACAAACACACACACACACCGACATACACACACACACACACACACAGACACACACACCGACATACACACACACACACACACACACACACACAGTCACACACAGACACACACACCGAGTTGTAGTAGCGTTGTAGTTGTAGATCTAGGTTAACTGTGTCCTGGTAGAGTAGTAGTAGATCTAGGTTAACTGTGTCCTGGAGTGGTAGTTGTAGAGTAGATCTAGGTTAACTGTGTCCTGGAGTAGAGTAGTAGTAGTTGTAGCGTTGTAGTTGTAGATCTAGGTTAACTGTGTCCTGGTAGTTGTAGAGTAGTAGTAGCTGTACACACACACACACAGTCACACACAGACACACACACACCGAGTTGTAGTAGCGTTGTAGTTGTAGATCTAGGTTAACTGTGTCCTGGTAGATCTAGGTTAACTGTGTCCTGGGGTAGAGTAGTAGTAGAGTAGTAGTAGTTGTAGCGTTGTAGTTGTAGATCTAGGTTAACTGTGTCCTGGTAGTTGTAGAGTAGTAGTAGCTGTAGTAGTAGTAGTAGTAGATCTAGGTTAACTGTGTCCTGGAGTGGTAGTTGTAGAGTAGAGTAGATCTAGGTTAACTGTGTCCTGGAGTGGTAGTTGTAGAGTAGTAGTAGCTGAAGTACAACCACACACACACACACACAACACAATAAACACACATACACACTAAACAACGATGCATACAGGATTATTTATGACTATTTTTAAACTGAATCATTTTATTCTTATTATTTGCTAGATCCAAATGTGAAACACTGTGATTATTTGTTCATGAACTACAGGAGTATTACTGAATAGAGAGCCTATTAAGATGCTAGATCCTAATGTGAAACACTGTGATTTGCCATATCTTGCTATGCTCGCTCATGCCTGTATTTTTTATGTCCGTTCTATTTTATAATTTTTTGACTATTTTTAAACTGAATCATTTTAAACTATTTTTACTATTTGTGTTACTGAAAACTGTAAGCGGAGAGCCTATTGGGATGCTAGATCCTAATGTGAAACACTGTGATTCTACCCGTCTATCTTTTTATGCTCGCTTATGCCTGTATTTTTTACTGTTGTGAAGCACTTTGAACTGCAACCTCTGTATGAAAAGTGCTATACAAATAAAGTTATTATTATTATTATCTAAAGAGTTGGGTCCATAAGGCTTATCCAAGCCATAGCGTCTTTGTGTTATGTCTCATAACGTTAGCCAGTTAGGAAGTAGGAAATGCACTAAACCAATGCACTTGTACTTGTTTAGCAGCAACTGGAAGTAGGAAGTGCACTAGACCAATAACTAGTAGGTAGCAACGTTAGCTCTCATAACATGCACTAAACCAATGCTAAACCAATATCTAGTAGGTAGCAACGTTAGCTCTCATAACGTGCACTAAACCAATGCACTTGTACTTGTTTAGCAGCAACCGGAAGTAGGAAGTGCACTAAACCAATGCACTTGTACAGTACGTAGCAACGTTGGCTCTCATAACGTCAGCTAGCCAGCAGCTCCGGGTACAGCATGTAGCAACGTTAGCTCTCATAACGTTAGCCAGTTACATTTACATTTACATTTACATTTAGTCATTTAGCTGACGCTTTTATCCAAAGCGACTTACAAGTTCTGTACGACAAGCCATCAGGAAGGGCACAACTCTATCAGCTGAGTAACAATGTTCGTCAAAGTGTTGAGTGCTACAGTGTAGGTTAGTTTATTAGGACAAGTGCATGACAGTATGGTTAGTTAGGGTTAGATTTTTTTTTTTTTTTTTTTTTTTTTTTAATTCAGATAATGGTTGAAGAAGTGCGTCTTTAGTCGACGGCGAAAGTTAGCAGCTCCGGGTACTAAAAATAAAGCATCACATTAATAAGACAACAGTAATAAAAGTACGGCAATAGGCAAAGTACAGTAAAATAACATTTCAGTAAAAGATCAATACATAAAAAATAAAAACATAATAATAAAAACATTTCAATAAGATACTCGCTTTCCCTAAGGCATGGTACACTATTTGTAAGCTAGACTGTATAGGTACGTTTTTAATTTTCCTTTAAAAATGTGTTTGGAGCTGGCTTTTCTGATGTGTGTTGGTAGTGTGTTCCATAGTTTTGGGGCATAGTTGGCAAATGCCATACTTCCTATCCTCTTTTGGTTTCTGGGTGTGTCTAGTAAACCTGTAGTGGATGACCGTAGCGTTCTTGAGGGCAGATAACTAACTAGGGAATTTGCTATGTATTTTGGGCCTTGCTCATTAAGAGCTTTATATGTCAGGAAAAGGACCTTAAAATCAATTCTATGAGTTATTGGAAGCCAGTGCAGAGTGGCTAGGACTGGAGTGATATGTTCTCTTCTCTTTGTATGAGTTAGTAATCGAGCTGCAGAGCTTTGGATAAGCTGAAGCTTCCCAATGGTTGCTTTGGGAAGACCAGTGAACAGTGCATTACAATAGTCAAGCCGGCTTGAGACAAAAGCATGAATCAGTGTCTCTGCATCCTTTTTATTTACGAAAGGTCTTACTTTCGCTTTGTTTCTTAGGTGGAAGAATGACGTTTTCATGGCCTTATTAATATGAGACTTAAAGGTCAGGTCTGAGTCCAAGATGACACCTAGGCTTGTAACCTCAGTCTTTACATAGGCTGACAGACTCCCCAGATTTTCACACAGCACTTCCCTTTTCGCTTTTGGGCCGATCAATAGGATTTCCGTCTTGCTTTCGTTTAATTTTAGGAAGTTATTGTTCATCCACTTGTTTATTGCTAACAGACAGTTTGTAATGGACTGTATGGCTGTAGTGTTATTTGGTTCTGCGGAGATATATAGTTGTGTATCATCAGCATAACTATGGAAGCATACATTGTGGTCTCGAATGATGTCCCCGAGGGGCAGCATATATAGTGAGAAGAGTAATGGACCAAGGCAGCTTCCTTGTGCAACTCCAAAGTTGCTGTCATGTTTCTCGGATACATTGTCTCCAAGCTTAACATAGAACCTTCTCCCCTTAATGTATATTATGAGCCAATTTAGTACATGATCGGAAAAGCCAACCAGTCTTTCAAGACGACTGATCAGGATATTATGGTCAATCGTATCGAACGCTGCACTAAGGTCCAATAGGACAAGAATTGAGACTTTGCCAGCATCAGAGTTTAGCCTGAGGTCGCTAACTATTTTAGTAAGGGCAGTTTCAGTGCTGTGATTTGTTCTGAAACCTGATTGTAATTCCTCCATGATGTTATTATCTTTGAGAAAGGAGTTTATTTGTACTGAGACTATCTTTTCTAATATCTTGCTGATAAATGGAAGGTTCGATATTGGCCTATAGCTTTTTAGTTCGTTTACATCTAAGTTTGTTTTCTTTAGTAGTGGTTTTACTACAGCCGTTTTAAATGCATCTGGAAAAGTGCCTGTTTGAAGCGACATATTTATGATTTCAAGGACATGATTTGAGACACTATCGAACACCCGCTTGAGAAATGCTGTTGGTATAGGATCAAGGCAGGAGGTGGCGGAATTACACTCAGAGACAATCTTACAGAGGTCAGGTAATGTAATACATGTGAATTCCCCCATAGTTATCTCAGGTGGGTTTCCACTCACAGCCAGATCTATATCAGAGGCAATGCTTGCTCTAATCAATGATATTTCTTCATTAAAGAAAACTGCGAACTCTTCAAATTTTTTGGGTTAAGGTCACGTGATCTACTGTAATTTTCGGACTATAAGGCACACCTGAATATAAGCCGCAGCAGCTAAATTTAATGATGTGTACATATATAAGCCGCACTGGACTATAAGCCGCAGGTGTTTTAATGTTTAATTACCACATGTAGGCCTGCCGCGATAAGCAATAAATCAATTAATTGCCGCGATAATTAAAATGAATGCAATGATTTTGACGGGCGCGATTAATTGCTATTTGCGCGTTTGTTTTAATGAGGCGGAACCAGTACCCCTTGTCAGTCACTCTCCGCTGGCCTTACTACAGAGCACAGCACGGGAGCTCCGTGGGGCAACGCCACATAGCTTAACTACATTTCTCAATAGTGTTGCTCCTTTTAACCAAGTAGCGTTATTTGTAGTGTAACGTTAGCTATTTTTAGACCCAAGTAGTTACTCGCTACTGCCCGGAGAAACTGGACTGCTAAATAAAGATGAAAGATCGAGCGTTGATGCTCATTCAATGCTAACAACATTAGCTAAATAGCTAACAAACTAAATACAACGTATAGCATAGCTACAACACAGAATAACGTTAATACAATTACATGCATCATTGTTTACAATGAACGGGTGGGGCTCGTCAAAGGACTGGACACGGGGACAAGTTAAACATGAATTAATTTATTATAACAGGTAGTTTCGAGTCGTGCCTACGCACCACAGGGCTACTATTCTATTATATACGGATTTGACGCTTCCTCCTCATCGTTGATTGCCTGTAGTAGCTGCATCTAACGTTAGTAGCTAACGTTAAAACTAGAGCTGGGCCGTTAACGGCGTTAACGTGCTGCGTTAACGCTATACTAGTATCGCGCGATAATATAATTAACGCATTAATCTATATTTTTTTTTTTACATTTTCTTTTTTTTTACATTTTTTTTTTTTTTACATTTATTTACCCTGGGTAGGTTCGCTGAGCACAGATGCTCTTTTTCAGGAACGCCCTGCTTCACATTCACACAGTTCCATTCACACGTGGGAGCTGCCCATTTTGCTCCTGAGAGTGTGCTAGATTCTGTACTGTACTGGTAATATTATTTATTTGTGTTAACTTCTGAATAAAACAACTTATTAAACACAAGTACATCTTATTGAACATTATTTTGATATTTCATTACCAATTATCATAGCAAAACAGCTTTTTCAAACAGTCTGTAATGCATTTTGGAAACGGGAGATGGGCTCATGGTGTAATGGGCCACCTGGCCTGAGAAACATAAGGAACACACATATTTTGAATGCCTTCGGCAGGTTTTTTTGTCTTTTTTTTTAGCCATTTTAATCTAGATTAATCTAGATTAAATCCAGGATTGCAGATATATTAATCTAGATTAAAAAAAATTATCTATGCCCACCTCTAGTTAAAACTAACCTAAAGTTAGTTGTTCACCAACAATCTCAACATTTGTTTTATCATTAGCTCAAAAACACAGAACCGGACGAGACAAGTTATCTGCTCATAGGTTCTGCTAGGATAATCACGACAATAATTCCGGTCCGGTCGGTGGGCTTCAAAATAAAAGTCGAAAACACCGGAAAAGACGGAGCGGTGGGCTTCAAAATAAAAGTCTAAAACACCGGAAAATACGTTTATTTTGTACAGCGTTTTCCTCCACGAGTACTCGAGTACATCATGTGATCAATCGATCTGGATTCTTTTTGCCCATCCCTAGTTTATCCTGTGCTGAAGTCTCCATTCCAATAGAGATAGTATATATTTTGGTGTTTATTTGATTATTGTTTCGCTGCCTTTTTATTTATTACGTTTCCAGTTTTTTTCTCACACTTTATTAACATTTTGTACATGGTACCGTGGCGCAAGTTACATTAATAATACATGTTTGTACATGTTAAAAGGATGACACAAAAAGCCAGACAGAGGGCTTGTTTCCAGTTTCAGTTTGTTTTATAATAAACAATCAAACTGAGCATTTTTTTTATTTAGGATATTTAAAATGTCTTCCAATGTTAAATGAAAGTTTATTGCACTTTGAAACGGTGTCCTTGCATTATTATGCTATTATCATTATATTAGTGAATTTTTTAAAGACAATTTAGAACTTTTGGGAAATACATTTCTCAAAAAAAAATGCTCTAACCGGTCGCAATAATATCGCTTATCGCGATATTTTTGGGGGCAATTAATCGCCCAGCAAAATGTGTTATCGTGGCAGGCCTAACCACATGTAAGGGTTCTGTCAGGATCCTAGGCCCGGTCCTGGCTGGACTGGGCAGGATGGTAACACTGGGCAGTACCCTCCACCTAACTTTGGGCAATGCCCTCTATCTGACATTGGCCCTCGGCCTGACATTGGCGCCCTACCACCCTCTAGTGGTGACAAACAATCGGTGCGCTCCAGTACACTGGACATCCTGACTACTGTGTTAACTATAATTAATAGTTTGATTAATGTGGTGTCATGGTGTGTACTGTCATTGTCTTTCCCTTCCCTGGTGTGATGTCATACACTGTTTTGGGTTGTTAGGAGTTGCTTTTGTGTTTAGTTGTGTTTAGTTGTGCTTTGCTTATTGTCTAGGTGTTGTTTGTGATTCTGTGTTGGCCAGGTGTTCTTAATTGCTAATTAGTCAGGGTATTTAGGTGTCTGTCTGTCTCCCCTTCGTTGTGGCGACATTCCTCCAGTTACCCCCTGTTCCTCCACGTCGTGTCGCACCGTTCTCCCTCTAGTAAGTCTTAGTGTTTGTTGTTTTGTATTGTGAAGTTTGTTTTTTAGTTTCTGTATTTTCCCTGTATTGCACTGGATTCTACAGTAAACACCCTTCTCCAAGCTTCACTCCTCGCCTCTGCCTCCTCCATTCTTTCCCTTTCTGTATTATTGCATTCTACCTAACCCCATCGTGACAGAATGTCGCCACCAACATTAACGAATGCAGCAGGAAAGGCAAGCGATACCATCACCGTTGTCCTGGCCCTGATGGCCGGTGACATGAAGAGTTACTCACTGGCCAAATGGGGGTTCCTACTCCGGAAGATCGACCAGGTCGCCACTGAGAACCCGACACTGCAGACGGCGATGTGGGAGATGGCTGAACATATTGCGGTCCTCATGGAGAAGCATAAGCCGAAGGCTAGTGTAGCTAGCCTGCCGACTGTTCTCAGGCTTACGGTCAGCCTAGATCCTCCCACAGCCGCTGAGGTTGCTCGGATGTCCATCGCCGGTCGGACGTCCACAGCTAACCTAGCTCCGCCGGTTAGCTTAGTGTCAAGAGCTAACCAGCCTCTCCCAGCTAACCTAGCTCCGCCCGTTAGCTTCATGCCAATAGCTAACCAGCCACTCTCAGCTAACCTAGCTCCGCCCGTTAGCTTCGTGCCAATTGCTGACCGGCTGTTCCCTGTTAGCACAGCTCCTCCTGTTAGCTCCGCCACTATAGATGGCCAGACGTCCCCAGTTGGTACAGCTCTACCCGTTAGCTCCGCTCATACAGCTAACCAGACGTCCACAGCTAACATAGCTCCGCCGGTTAGCTTAGTGTCAAGAGCTAACCAGCCACTCCCAGCTAACCTAGCTCCGCCCGTTAGCTTCATGCCATTAGCTAACCAGCCACTCCCAGCTAACCTAGCTCCGCCCGTTAGCTTCGTGCCAATTGCTGACCGGCTGTTCCCCGTTAGCACAGCTCCTCCTGTTAGCTCCACCACTATAGATGGCCAGACGTCCCCAGTTGGTACAGCTCTACCCGTTAGCTCCGCTCATACAGCTAACCAGACGTCCACAGCTAACATAGCTCCGCCGGTTAGCTTAGTGTCAAGAGCTAACCAGCCACTCCCAGCTAACCTAGCTCCGCCCGTTAGCTCCGTTTCAATAGCTAACCGGCCGTTTCAAGCTAGCACAGTCTCCACTGCCAGACTAGGCTCCAGGTTCAGGGTGAGCCTAGTATCTGAGACAGACCAGATGTCTCCAGCTAGCACAGTCTCCACTTCCAGACTAGGCTCCAGGTTCAGGGTGAGCCTAGTACCGGAGACGGACCAGATGTCCCAAGCTAGCCAGGCATCCCCAGCTAACATAGCTCCGCCCGTTAGCCCCGTCCCAATAGCTAACCGGCCGTCCCCAGTTAGCACAACCCCGCCTGTTAGCCCCGCTACAGTAGCTAACCAGACGCCCACTGCCAACCTAGGCTCCAGGTTCAGGGTGAGCCTGGTAGCGGAGACAGACCAGATGTCTCCAGCTAGCACAGTCTCCACTGCCAGACTAGGCTCCAGGTTCAGGGTGAACCTAGTACCTGAGACGGACCAGATGTCCCAAGCTAGCCAGGCATTTTCAGCTAGCACAGTTCCCACAGTGAGTCCAGGGCCCACAGTTAGCCTAGCCCCCGAGGCTAGAATGGCTAGTAAGGCCTCCACAGCTGGTCCAGCTTCCACGCCCAGTCCAGCCTCAGCTCTGGGTCCTGGCTCCTCATCCCCGGATCCTACACCACGCCTCGCCGCCGAGACCGATCCGGTCTCCACGACCTGCCCGGCCTCTCCACCTGGTCCGGCTGCCGTGCCGGCTCCCGGCTCTTCGACGGATCCTGGCTCCCCGTCTGGTCCAGCTCTGCGCCGTGATCGGCGTCCTGGTCCTCGCCGTGGTCTCCGCCGGGGTCTTCGCCGTGGTCTTCGCCGGGGCCTGCGTGGGATCCTGCTCCGGGGGTCGTCGCCGCCGCACCTCCATTCCGGCTCTCCTGAACCGGTCCCTAGTCCGGCGGCTGGAGGGCCTCTCGTCCGGGATCCGGCTCCAGGGTCCAGCTCGCCTTCCCGGGCTTCTACACCTGTACCCACCCCCCCTCGTCGGGCCTCGCTTCCCAGGTCCAGCCCTCCTCGTCGGGCCTCGGTTCTCAGGTTCTGCCCCCCTCCCCGGGTCTCGGTGCCCATCCCCACCCCCCCTCGTCGGACCTCTGTTTCCAGGTCCAGTCCTCCTCCCCGGGCCTCTGTTCCCATCCCCACCCCCCCTCTCCGGGCATCTGCGCCCGTTTTCTACCCCCCTGGCTGCTATGCCCCTCCTGGGTTTTTTGTTCAGCCTCCTGGTCCCTCGTCTTCGGGTCCTCTCCCTGGGTCCTCTCCGGGGTTCCGGCTTCCTCCCTCACCTGCTTATGGACGTTGTTTTCGGGTGTCTGGAAGCCACCCGTTGAGGGGGGGGTACTGTCAGGATCCTAGGCCCGGTCCTGGCTGGACTGGGCAGGATGGTAACACTGGGCAGTACCCTCCACCTAACTTTGGGCAATGCCCTCTATCTGACATTGGCCCTCGGCCTGACATTGGCGCCCTACCACCCTCTAGTGGTGACAAACAATCGGTGCGCTCCAGTACACTGGACATCCTGACTACTGTGTTAACTATAATTAATAGTTTGATTAATGTGGTGTCATGGTGTGTACTGTCATTGTCTTTCCCTTCCCTGGTGTGATGTCATACACTGTTTTGGGTTGTTAGGAGTTGCTTTTGTGTTTAGTTGTGTTTAGTTGTGCTTTGCTTATTGTCTAGGTGTTGTTTGTGATTCTGTGTTGGCCAGGTGTTCTTAATTGCTAATTAGTCAGGGTATTTAGGTGTCTGTCTGTCTCCCCTTCGTTGTGGCGACATTCCTCCAGTTACCCCCTGTTCCTCCACGTCGTGTCGCACCGTTCTCCCTCTAGTAAGTCTTAGTGTTTGTTGTTTTGTATTGTGAAGTTTGTTTTTTAGTTTCTGTATTTTCCCTGTATTGCACTGGATTCTACAGTAAACACCCTTCTCCAAGCTTCACTCCTCGCCTCTGCCTCCTCCATTCTTTCCCTTTCTGTATTATTGCATTCTACCTAACCCCATCGTGACAGGTTCATGCACAGAGGGGATTGTCGGGAAAGAGATGGCTGTTTGAGGAAGCTCCCATTTATTAACATTTTTGTTTAAACAGTAGCGTTAGCTAGGTACTAACGTTAGCTCACGGAATGGTAGCTAGTTAGCCAACGCTAGCCAGCACCTGCAAAAACGAATGCCAAACTGATGATATCAGACGTTGATATCAGGAGCTATCAGTAGCTAGCCAGCTAGATAACGTTAGACAATGCCTCATGTATTAAACTAAAGTGAATAGTTGACTGGGTCATTTTGTTTAAACAGTAACGTTAGCTAGGTAGCTAACGTTAGCTCACGGAACAACAATAGCTAGTTAGCCAACGTTAGCCAGCACCTGCGAAAACGAATGTCAAACTGATGATATCAGACGTTGATATCAGGAGCTATTAGTAGCTAGCCAGCTAGATAACGTTAGACAATGCCTCATGTATTAAACTAAAGTGAATAGTTGACTGGGTCATTTTGTTTAAACAGTAACGTTAGCTAGGTAGCTAACGTTAGCTCACGGAACAACAATAGCTAGTTAGCCAACGCTAGCCAGCACCTGCGAAAACGAATGCCAAACTGATGATATCAGACGTTGATATCAGGAGCTATCAGTAGCTAGCCAGCTAGATAACATTAGACAATGCCTCATGTATTAAACTAAACTAACTAAACTTGACTCTGCCATTTTGTTTAATGCTTCAGTTATGTTGAAAGAGGAGCTCTGAGCTGCTCATGCACTCGACTCTTGCCGTAAGGGTTTGTTGACATGGGTCTGTGAGGGGGAGGAGGAGGGGCAAGGCGTGCACTGCTGCAGCAGCTGTGTGCCTGTGAGAGAAGAGTGAGTGAGAGTTAAAGGTGGTGGACTGTAACCTGTAAAATCCATAGATTTAGGAGGTCCCCTAGTGGCCGTTAGCGGTAAAAATCCATTGATTAGCCGCACCGTTATATAAGCCGCAGGGTCGAAAAATGGGAAAAAAGGCGCGGGTTATAGTCAGAAAATTACGGTAATTAAAATAGAACCTACTGTATGGTTATATTTTCACTTTGACATGGTTAAATTATGTTAGAGATAGGCCAGTGGGCTATGGTACATGACAATTGAATGAAAAAGATCAGCTTACCTTGTTTTTTGTTCCATTGTGTTACTAATACTGGTGCGTTAATTTTTTTTCTTCAATAAAAGAACAACACGATTTGATGATATATGTCAATATGGTATATTATAAGCAGGTTAAGAGGCCATTTCAACCCTGTATGTTTATGTTTATGTTTATTAAAGGATCCCCATTAGAGACTCATAAAAGAGCCTCTAGTCTTCCTGGGGTCCTAGACAAAAAAAATACAATACAAATGTACAACAAAGAATACGAATAAAAATGTAAACAAAACACAAATTAAAAATTAATACAAATATACAAATTCACATTATAAAATCTAACATTCCCGTCAAACAAACAAAAAATATATATATATAATACACAGATAACAGTTACATACTTGACATGTTTGCAAGATATCTCTTAATATTTGTTTTGAAAGTAATTTTATTATGTATTGTGGATGAGATGTTTTTCGGCAGAGCATTCCAGAGTGCTATTGACCTATATATGCCAGTGAGTTTGAGAAAATTTGATTTTGGTGCTGATTTTGTTCTGATGTTACCAGAAGCGGCCCCTCTAGTGTTGTAACCATGTTCAGAAGTCATTTCTAACTGCTGAGCCAAGCTAGATGGCTTACCAGTGCTAATAATGTTCCGCAGCAGCATTAGAAGACTCATCGATACTTTATCTTCAACCATCAGCCATGTCAGATGTTCATGCATAAAACCAATACTTGTCCTGTATGAACAGCCTAGTACCAGGCGAGCCGCTTTATTCTGAGCAACCTGCAACTTTTTTAAATTCGATTTTGTAGCTGACGACCAGATAACAGGGCAGTATTCTAAATGAGACAAAACCAAAGAATGAATAACAGATTTCATTATGGAGGGAGTGATAAAAGCAGAACATTTCCTAGTCATAAAAATTCCTCTACCCATTTTAATGACAATATTATTTATATGTTTTAGACCAAGATAAGGAGCTATCAATAGTAACTCAGAGAAGTTTTATTGTGTTCACTTGTTCAATTTGTGTGGTACCAATTGACAGTTTTAACATTTATAAATTCCTCATAAACTCGAGGACAATAATGTTCTTGATACCCCAAGCAAACCTCATTATTAACCATAGCAAAAGTATCACATTAATTGTAGGCTAAAGTATGTTGAGAAAGGAGGGTTGAAATGTGGTGAGATTTCAAACAGTGCATTAGCTATTACACTAATAACCACTACAGATTCATGTGTACGTATGGTTGTTGACAAAAAAAAAAAATAAATAAAAAAAAAATATATATATATATATATATATATATATATATATATATATATATATATATATATATATATATATATATATTAGGGCTGTCAAAGTTAATGCTTTAACTTTGGAGATTAATTTAAATTATTTAAAGCATTACAATAAATTAATCTAGATTAATGGAGTGAAAAATCTTCAATCTTAGCGCTGCGGATATAAGAAAGAGGTCTAGCTGAGTCGATGTTGATGGTTTTGTTGAACATTTGTATTTCACAGGAGAGAAACTGTATTCAAAGAAAGCTATTAAAATAGTCTTTGAATCTAAATATACTTTATTTGTGTTAATTTTACATTAATTCCATGATTTTACTCAAGTAAATATCTGTTACAAGCTTCGGTTTTAAGTAGAAAAATGCTATTTTTAATCTAGATTAATCTAGATTAATTACAGAAAATTGTGAGATTAATTAGTTAATTTTTTTTTATCTATTGACAGCACTAATATATATATATATATATATATATATATATATATATATATATATATATATATATATATATATATATATATATATATATATATATATATATATATATATATATATATATATATATATATAATAGGGCCCAGAATATTATGCCAAGCCGCTGTAGACACAGACTGTACAGTGTATGCATGAACACAGTCTGCTGTACAGACACATGTACCTTTAAAACCGGACGCGGCACGGCTGCATCGTCCGTCTCTGGACGCTGGACGGTTGGCATCGTGTCCTGAATGTCTGGTTAGGTGAACTGAACATATTCCGCCCTCAACCCCTGTGTAGATCCACTCTGTATATCAATGACTGTATTGATCCCTTTTTTATTTACCTCCCTATTGGCACAGGCTGCCATTCACCGTTAATTTAAACGAAGTGTTGCCGCCATGGAGTGCGGATCGACATAAATTATGATGAACTGGTTTCGATATTTGGCAATTTTTTCAACGCAGGAAGGGAGATGGAGTTGTTAGTGTCTCCATGAAACCTCTTAAGGGGGGCGGGCTCTACCAAAATAAAACATCAGCCAAACCGACGATACAGAGGGAAGAGGAGTGCCGACTGTGAAATATATCCTTATCGAGGGCCGTTCTGCTGATCAAAGGGTTTGAGGGGGGGGGGGGGGGGGGTTGATAAGTAGATTCTTGCTCGTGCTGGAAAGGAGGGGCGAAAACCAGGGGGGACAGGAGTGCCTCCGCTTCATCTACACGCGGCTTCGCTGACGACATACAGAGAGGCGCCACATGGGTAGAAAAATTAATTGATTGAAGCACTTCCTTTAATAAAACACCACCCGACTCTGACAAGCTCACATTGTGGTTTCTTGAGGTTTTCTCTCTCTCTCTCTCAAGCTGCCGGTACTTCAGATCTCTTCCTTGTCCGTAACAAATCAGAACAATATAGTGCACTTGTCCATAGAGCAGGTGGAACAGATGTGTTAGTTACATTCTGCCTAAAAAATATCCATCCGCCTCCTTTATGTACATGCCTTTGTGTCTTTATGTACATGTCTTTGTGTCTTTATGTACATGTCTTTGTGTATTTATGTACATGTCTTTGTGTCTTTATGTACATGTCTTTGTGTCTTTATGTACATGTCTTTGTGTCTTTATGTACATGTCTTTGTGTATTTATGTACATGTCTTTGTGTCTTTATGTACATGCCTTTGTGTCTTTATGTACATGCCTTTGTGTATTTATGTACATGTCTTTGTGTCTTTATGTACATGTCTTTGTGTCTTTATGTACATGTCTTTGTGTCTTTATGTACATGTCTTTGTGTATTTATGTACATGTCTTTGTGTCTTTATGTACATGCCTTTGTGTCTTTATGTACATGTCTTTGTGTCTTTATGTACATGTCTTTGTGTCTTTATGTACATGTCTTTGTGTCTTTATGTACATGTCTTTGTGTCTTTATGTACATGTCTTTGTGTCTTTATGTACATGTATTTGTGTATTTATGTACATGTCTTTGTGTATTTATGTACATGCCTTTGTGTCTTCATGTACATGCCTTTGTGTCTTCATGTACATCCCTTTGTGTCTTTGTTTATTTTTTTATTTAGCTGGTTTCAGCATTATGCAAAACAATCTATATATTTTCTATTCATGTGGCAGCTCTAGTTATGCCTTGTATTTTATGCATGCACACGTACACATGCAAGTGACGGTACATTGCACACAACACAATCTCTGCGTACAGGACATGATTATTTTGTTAAGAGTGGACCAAGTGTGCCGGGTGCTCACTGCTCACTGCGCTGACAGGAAACCTAGGTTTATCACGTTTTTAACGCGTGTTTCCATTATGGCTTTAGAACACTTTACATGGGACTTACACGATTCCACTTGCGCTCCCGTCATTTCATTTTCACGGTTATGACTTGTGAAACATTGCTCCGACACTTTACATTTACATTTGGTAATTTAGCCGACACTTTTATCCAAAGTGACTTACAAGTTACTGTGTGCCGTGTGTGTGATGACATGTGAAAGCAACATTTCCTGTGTGATACCGTGCAAACAGCACATGTAAATGGTAAATGGTAGGGCTGTACCGAATGCTTCGAAGCTTCGATCATAATGTTGACATTCGAATTCTATATATATTTTTTTATATATACATTTTTTTATGCGTCTATTCATTCTGTTTAAACCAATGGGTTTTTTCTTCACAGTTGCAGATAAAGATTAGGCTACACTAATATTATAGTATTATACTATTATAGTATATGACTAAAACTAAAAATGTTAATAAAACATTTATCATAAATGATGTAGCCTATCTGCACCATCACTTTCGTACCCTTATTGGATTATTTTTGTTGACGAAACTGATGAGTTACTGTATATAGAAAGTTGATTTAATAAAAAAAATATTACTAATTTAATCAGATTAATCACTTTATTCAAATTGAGGATTTATTTTGAGGATATATATATATAAAAAAATAGCAATTATGGGTTTAGTGTCTTGCTCAAGGACACTTTGACAAGCTGCCCGGGAGGAGCGGGAATCGAATCAGGAACCTCCGGGTTACCAGACAACATGTGAAATCATAGAGACCCGTGGAACCAGGTAACTCACGTTGAAGCGTTCCAACGACTGACGACGTGTGAAAAACGTGTGATTTATCAAAATGTACAAAGCGGGACTTGAAAGATACCAATCAAGGAGGGGGACCACGTTCCCATTCATCTGCTCTGCTCTTTTGTTTCACGCATTGCGCAGGCGGGATTGTGGCTTGTGTTTACCCACGTAGGTGTTCGGTGTGCGGGCGTGTTTGTTTGTCTCCAGCCAAACAGAACGATTTGCCCCTTCGCTGCAGAACACTGGCTGTGCCAGTAAATGGGAACATGAGTGTAGCGATAATTCCCTGTCCCCTCCTGAGAGGGACACGGAGGTGTGCGGGAAGCCTGTCGCCACCTGTCACAACCTGCACAAAACAGCAGGTAGTGCAAGGGAGGGCGGTGGTGTGGGGGTGGAGGTGCAAACCTGTCAAACCCTCCTATTTTTCCACATGAATTGTTCTATATACGTGTTCGTGGGATTCTGTTCATGGGGACTGTTTTAATTCCGCCCCATAATCACCACTCATTGTTCACGCTTATTGTTCCCTTGCTCAATTAGTTTGTTTTTTGCGCTCACACTTTAGCAAGTGTTCCTTTGTCGCGCCAACGACGTGGTTTGTCTTTGGCGCAATTGGATGTAATTGAATTTAAGGAGAGCAGAGGGAAGAGGAGGGGGTACAGAAGGGGGAGGGGGTACAGAAGGGGGGAGGGGGGTACAGAAGGGGGGAGGGGGTACAGAAGGGGAGAGGGGTACAGAAGGGAGAGAGGGTACAGAAGGGGGAGGGGGTACAGAAGGGGGAGAGGGGTACAGAAGGGGAGAGAGGGTACAGAAGGGGGGAGGGGGTATAGAATGGGTGAGAGGGGTACAGGGGGTACAGAGGGGGAGGGGGGATAGAAGGGGAGAGGGGGGTACAGAAGGGGAGGGGGGTATATAAGGGGGGAGAGGGGTATAGAAGGGGGAGAGGGGTATAGAAGGGGGAGAGGTTAGAAGGGAGAGAGGGACAGAAGGGGGAGGGGTATAGAGGGGTGAGAGGGGTACAGGGGGGTACAGAAGGGGGAGGGGATAGAAGGGGAGAGGGGGTACAGAAGGGGAGAGGGGTATAGAAGGGAGAGGGGGTACAGAAGGGGAGAGGGGTACAGAAGGGGGAGGGGTACAGAAGGGGAGAGGGGTACAGAAGGGGGAGAGGGGTACAGAAGGGGGAGGGTAGAGAAGGAGAGAGGGTACAGAGGGAGAGGGTACAGAGGGGAGAGGGTACAGAAGGGGGAGGGGTACAGAAGGGGGAGAGGGGTACAGGGGGTACAGAAGGGTGAGAGGGGTAAGAGTGAGTGAGCGTGTATAAAAGCGTTAAAACAACGTGTTTTTAATCGACCGTGAATTAAAGTGTCAATGCTATTTGTCATTTTAACAGCAGATACTTTCTTAAATTCCATCGTCGCGACAGAGCGGTGTGACGGGGAGCTTGCTGGTGTTATTTAGCATTAGCTGAAAGCTAGTTTTAACTTAACGTTACCTTGGCTAAAGTTTGGACTATTCATAATCCAGCAATAATGGCTGCAGACCTGCAAGCAAAGTACAGCAAGTTGGCAAAGGAGATTCCAAGGTAAATAACTTTTTCACCAGTAACGTTACATTCTTTCCATCTACCGGTAACTCACGCTAGCTAACCTAGCTCACGTTAACGTGGCTAACCTGTGTCGTCACTGATCGACAATTAATGACATAATGCAGACAGCCATACCGGTGACAATGTTTAGCTTTTAGTGCCAAACGAGTCTGAGGCGGAGTCTCAAAAGAGAATGTTGAATATGTATTGTCCATTCTGCTAGGAGCTAACAAAAACGGAGCAGCCTGGATAGGAAGTGCAACAACGTAGAACGTCCGTGCGGAACCAATGTACCAACAACCATTCCGTGGGTGAACTCATTGAGCATAGTTGTCAATTAATAATAATAATGCAGGACCTGTTCAGAGGTCTTAATTGGCATGCAATTATCCTCACACACACACACACACCGGAAACACACGCATGCATTGTCTTTGTAGGATCGCCCATGCGATTAGTCTCTGCGATTAACCCATCCCGTCGTCCTTCCCCCCAAGGGCAGCCGGGAGCAGAGCTTAGGTATCGGAATCGGATCGGGAAGGAAAAAATGTATCGGAACATCTCTAGTACAGAAGGAGAGAGGGTACAGAAGGGGGAGGGGGGTATATAATGGGAGAGGGGGGTACAGAAGGGGAGAGAGGGGTACAGAAGGGGGGGGGGTAATAATGGGAGAGGGGGGTACAGAAGGGGGAGAAGGGGAGAGAGGGGTACAGAAGGGGCGGGGGGTACAGAAGGGGAGAGAGGGTACAGAAGGGGGCGGGGGTACAGAAGGGGAGGAGGTACAGGAGGGAGAAGCGGGTACAGAAGGGGGAGGGGGTACAGGGGAGAGGGGGGTACAGAAGGGGAGAGAGGAGTACAGAAGGGGGGAGGGGGTACAGGAGGAGAAGGGGGTACAGAAGGGGGGAGGGGTACATAAGGGGGAGGGGGTACAGGAGGGAGAGGGGGGTACAGAAGAAGGGGTATAGAAACAGAGACGCAGACACAGGGGAATAGGGAGGAGAGAGGGGGGGGGGGGGGGTCAGGATTAAGGTGCTTTTAATCATTCTTTCAGGCGGGCAAGGGGGCATTGTTTTCACCAACATATATACCAGACAGAAAATGAAGGATTGTTCATTTAAAAGGACCCATTATCATATAAAGTAGGCCAACTTTAATTCATGAACTATCAGCCTGGTATATATATATGTATGTACTGGTAGCATCCTCATTTTTGAAGATAAGATTGAGGCTGAATATTCCCATGCCAGGAGATTATCTGCGATGACCCAAAGTCAGCTCTGTATCATTATATATACAGATTAAAGGAGGCCTCAGGATCCAATAATCCTTGATAGGATCTCCTCTTCATTATAGCTGCCTTAACCAAGATTATCCACCAGTGTTTTTCTTTCTATCCAAAACAGACACTAATCCCAGAGAAACATATATTACGTAATATTAGTAATACACATAATACTACAGTGAACGACCCTAAAGCCAACAGCCCTGGTTTTTATTAGAAGGAGCAGGTGTCGTGATATGTGATTCTTGTAGTTAATCCCATTTGATAGAAATGTTGTTATATATTTTGTCAGAGTTTAGTTCCTCCCGTAGGCAAGGATGTGTCCAATTTATACTTTCAGCTGCAGCCCTCGATCACTCTCAGTCCCTTTGCCCAAAACTTACAGTAGTAGTGGTGCCCAGCGGCAGTGTGAGAGAGAGACGAGAGAGAGAGAGAGAGAGAGAGAGAGAGAGAGAGAGAGAGAGAGAGAGAGAGAGAGAGAGAGAGAGAGAGAGAGACACAGAGTCTGATCCAACTAGTTTTCACACCGGCGCTGTCAGATGCCTCCTAACTTCCTCACAAATCAATACTGGTCTTAACTGCTGCCAACCGGCTGGAACCGGCTGCAATTTCCTCCTGAATCAAGACTCTGTTCACCTTTCTCATCAGTAATGACTGGGCAGTTCGCACTCAGCCAAAACGCCTCCTGGGCCCCAAGAAGACAGATGACTCATGTCGCTCGTGCACATTAATAATGCATTATAGCATGTAGCGCATTATAATTAAATGTGCTGCTAAGTAGGAGTTAGGTGGCGCTCGGCTGCAGCATGTGTGCGTAAGCACAGCTCTGATCCACGCGACACTGTTTTGAATGATTACACAGTAGGACTGAAATGTATATAAAAAGGTTGTCACCAATGAGTATAGTAATGTGAGAGAGTTCAGGAAGCACAATAAACCCCACAATAATCCCAATACCAATGATGAATTGAAAATGGGGGACCCTGATGTAAACAAGACGAAAGTCTTTCTCTGGTCTGCATCCCCTTAACAATTGTGTGTATTGAGCTGTACTGTACTGTACCCATTCTGCAATCTGTTAATAAACTTTTCAATCAATTTCAATCAATCAATCAATCAATTCAATCAATCAATCACCTTCTGAAGGTTTAAGCATGGCTTGGGCTTTTGGCCAATCAGGGAAGTTGTCAGGAAAAAAGGCTCATACCTGGTTGGGCCACCACGGTTTTCAATCACACTCATGCATCGACAAGGAAGGAAAAAGGCTTATGCAATAAGTACTCTGCACATAAAAAAAAAACTTTTTTTTAAATGTTCTGCTCACTACATTGGGCCTATATTCCCAACAGCGTTTAACACAAAGGCCTGCTAATGGCACAGGTCAGTGGGTTGGGCTCAAACTACCCCAGATCATCTCAGTCTGCGATAGCTCTGAACGTCGTCGATCCACAAAGTCATTGTCCATTGGCACAACCCTAACACACACACAATCATACATCTTCTGTGTACTTTTGTGTGTGTGTGACAGAGAGAGAGTGTGTGTGTGTCTCTTCACTGTACGGCCGGTCATTGTTATGGGCACAGCATACTGGATATATAAAAGCTGTCAAGCGCTCTCGTGCGAGTGCAGTGTACTAGAGCTGCTCCGGTGACGCCACTTTAATTGGAATGTAATTGGAGAAGCACCATTGATCATGAATCACGTTCAACTTCTACTCCCTCCTCTCTCCATCAGTCTCTCTCTCTCTCTTCTCTCTCTCTCTCTCTCTCTTCTCTCTCTCTCTCTCTCTCTCTCTCTCTCTCTCTTCTCTCTCTCTCTCTCTCTCTCTCTCTCTCTCTCTCTCTCTCTCTCTCTCCTCTCTCTCTCTCTTCCTCTCTCTCTCTCCTCTCCTCTCTCTCTCTCTCTCCTCTCCTCTCCTCCTCTCTCCTCTCCTCTCCTCTCCTCTCCTCCCTCCCTCTCTCCCCTCTCTCCTTCTCCTCCCTCCCTCCCGACTGTGGGGCCTGCTCTTCTCCCCACTCAGTGCCTCCCCCTCCCCACCCCACCCCGCTAGTGCCTCCCCCTCCCCACCCCACCCCGCTCCCCTTCTCCCGTAAGGAGTATGTCAGTCATGTGCAGTGGAGCGACGCAGAGGAACAAGGCCCCCTACTGGGTCCAGAGCCTTCGGGTCAATGTGCGTCTGGGGCACAGGCCAGCCCAAACAGGGAGAGACAGTGGGGGGGGGGGGTTGGTGGGAGGGAGGGAGGGTGTGCGAAGGAGGAGGGAGATTAAGAGGAGAAGAGGGGGCTGGAGAGGCGAGGGAGAGAGAGAGAGAGAGAGAGAGAGAGAGAGAGAGAGAGTGAAATCATTCGTAATAGCCCACACAGGCTCTATTGTGCCGTCCCTTCCCAGCGTTTAGTTAAGCAAGATTTGTTTTTGTTTTGCCTTTGTTGCTTCGAATGCGCGGAGAAGTCAATTTGTTTTGCCTCGTTTGTCAAACCGCTTGGAATGTGTCTGTGGCATCTCGCCAGGTGTCAGGGAGCGCTGGGCAGAGAGTCGTCT
>NC_140168.1:41635663-41658683 GCF_963971535.1 Notolepis coatsorum | reverse complement strand
GAGGAGAGAGAGAGAGAGAGAGAGAGAGAGAGAGAGACTGATGGAGAGAGGAGAGGGAGTAGAAGTTGAACGTGATTCATGATCAATGGTGCTTCTCCAATTACATTCCAATTAAAGTGGCGTCACCGGAGCAGCTCTAGTACACTGCACTCGCACGAGAGCGCTTGACAGCTTTTATATATCCAGTATGCTGTGCCCATAACAATGACCGGCCGTACAGTGAAGAGACACACACACACTCTCTCTCTGTCACACACACAAAAGTACACAGAAGATGTATGATGTGTGTGTGTTAGGGTTGTGCCAATGGACAATGACTTTGTGGATCGACGACGTTCAGAGCTATCGCAGACTGAGATGATCTGGGGGTAGTTTGAGCCCAACCCACTGACCTGTGCCATTAGCAGGCCTTTGTGTTAAACGCTGTTGGGAATATAGGCCCAATGTAGTGAGCAGAACATTTAAAAAAAGTTTTTTTTTTATGTGCAGAGTAGGGGTGCACCGATATGAAAATTGGCCACCGATACCGATACCGATTGTTCAACTAACACAATCGGCCGATACCGATACCGATACCGATAATTGTGGCAAAAAATAAGTATTTTAAATTTTTTTAATTTTTTTTTAATTTTTTTTTAATTTTTTTTAATTTTTTTAATGAAACTACTGTATATTTGTATGTGTGTTTGTATTTGTAGGCCTCTTTACTTACTTAAAAAAGGAAACATCAAGAAATATGTTTATGGTATCACTGATCCCTCTCCCAGTATCGTCTGGCGGCCTGCAGAGGGATACTATTTTCTCAACCAGAGCTTTCAACCAATGCAATGGAACCATTCTGGCGGCCTGCAGCGGGATACTATTCTCTCAACCAGAGCTTTCAACCAATGCAATGGAACCATTTTGATTGACAGTCGATTCGGCCAATTACGCCACACCGCTAGCACCCACCTCCTGCTTACCACCAAGCGTTTATTCATTTTTCTACTTCGGGGCATGCCGCCATTGATCTGCTTCTGCTTGCGAGAATGCGAGTCAAACTTAGAACCACAACAAGCTAATACGTTAGCTGCCCGGCAGTGCCCGCCGACCAGCGCGCTCCACAGGATGGCCAAACGAGACACAATGATTTTACTGCAACAAATTTTATAATAAACAAAGCCTTTCTATACATTTGTCTGGTTGAAAACTTTATTAACAGATTGCAGAATGTGTAGTTGGGTACGGAATGAGCAACGGAATGTAACCGAGCTATGCACGGCTTGCTTGCTATCTTCGGGTAAATACTATGCTGATGTAATTGAACGTGTAACTAACTATAATAACATTAATGCCACAAAACGAATGTTTGTGTCATTTTAACAGCAGATACTTTCTTAAATGCCATCCTCCCGACAGAGCGGTGTTGATGGGGAGCTCTGATGGATTCGCTTGGTTGTGTTATTAACATTGAACAGCTAACCGAAAGCTAGGGTTAACTAATGTTAAAGGTTTAGCCATAACGTTACGTTGGCTAAAGTTGGGGCTATTCTTAATCCAGTAATAATGGCTGCAGACCTGCAAGCAAAGTACAGCAAGTTGGCAAAGGAGTATTCCAACGTAAATCACATTTTCACCAGTAACGTTAGTCTTCTGCCTCCCGGCTATGAACGGACTCGGAGTAATGCCTTGCTGCTATGGGTAATAATAATATGCTGATGTTATTGTCCGTGTAACACTAACTATATAACGTTAATGCCACAAAACGAATGCCTTGTTAATCATAAATAGTAACTTTGATGCAGTAGCTTGTGTGTGTGTGGGGGGGACGCGAGTGCATTTTTTTTTTTGCCTTTTGACGCTACACAAATGGATGGTTAGTTATCGGCGACTGCTATCGGCACATTTGAGCTTATCGGCCGATAGGGCGATAGCAGTCAACAAGGCACTTATCGGCCGATACCGATACCCGACCGATATATCGGTGCACCCCTAGTGCAGAGTACTGTCGGATTTATTTGCATAAGCCTTTTTCCTTCCTTGTCGATGCATGAGTGTGATTGAAAACCGTGGTGGCCCAACCAGGTATGAGCCTTTTCCTGACAACTTCCCTGATTGGCCAAAAGCCCAAGCCATGCTTAAACCTTCAGAAGGTGATTGATTGATTGAATTGATTGATTGATTGATTGAAATTGATTGAAAAGTTTATTAACAGATTGCAGAATGGGTACAGTACAGTACAGCTCAATACACACAATTGATGCAGACCAGAGAAAGACTTTCATCTTGTTTACATCAGGGTCCCCCATTTTCAATTCATCATTGGTATTGGGATTATTGTGGGGTTATTGTGCTTCCTGAAACTCTCTCACATTACTATACTCATTGGTGACAACCTTTTTATATACATTTCAGTCCTACTGTGTAATCATTCAAAACAGTGTCGCGTGGATCAGAGCTGTGCTTACGCACACATGCTGCAGCCGAGCGCCACCTAACTCCTACTTAGCAGCACATTTAATTATAATGCACTACATGCTATAATGCATTATTAATGTGCACGAGCGACATGAGTCATCTGTCTTCTTGGGGGCCCAGGGAGGCGTTTTGGCTGAGTGCGAACTGCCCAGTCATTACTGATGAGAAAGGTGAACAGAGTCTTGATTCAGGAGGAAATTGCAGCCGGTTCCAGCCGGTTGGCAGCAGTTAAGACCAGTATTGATTTGTGAGGAAGTTAGGAGGCATCTGACAGCGCCGGTGTGAAAACTAGTTGGATCAGACTCTGTGTGTCTTCTCTTCTCTCTTCTCTCTCTCTTCTCTCTCTCTCTCTCTCTCTCTCTCTCTCTCTCTCTCTCTCTCTCTCTCTCTCTCTCTCTCTCTCTCGTTCTCTCTCACACTGCCGCTGGGCACCACTATACTGTAAGTTTTGGGCAAAGGGACTGAGAGTGATCGAGGGCTGCAGCTGAAAGTATAAATTGGACACATCCTTGCCTACGGGAGGAACTAAACTCTGACAAAATATATAACAACATTTCTATCAAATGGGATTAACTACAAGAATCACATATCACGACACCTGCTCCTTCTAATAAAAACCAGGGCCTGTTGGCTTTAGGGTCGTTCACTGTAGTATTATGTGTATTACTAATATTACGTAATATATGTTTCTCTGGGATTAGTGTCTGTTTGGATAGAAAGAAAAACACTGGTGGATAATCTTGGTTAAGGCAGCTATAATGAAGAGGAGATCCTATCAAGGATTATTGGATCCTGAGGCCTCCTTTAATCTGTATATATAATGATACAGAGCTGACTTTGGGTCATCGCAGATAATCTCCTGGCATGGGAATATTCAGCCTCAATTCTTATCTTCAAAAATGAGGATGCTACCAGTACATACATATATATATACCAGGCTGATAGTTCATGAATTAAAGTTGGCCTACTTTATATGATAATTGGGTCCTTTTAAATGAACAATCCATCATTTTCTGTCTGGTATATATGTTGGTGAAAACAATGCCCCCTTGCCCGCCTGAAAGAATGATTAAAAGCACCTTAATCCTGACCCCCCCCCCCCTCTCTCTCTCTATTCCCCTGTGTCTGCGTCTCTGTTTCTATACCCCTTCTTCTGTACCCCCCCTCTCCCTCCTGTACCCCCTCCCCCCTTCTGTACCCCCTCCCCCTTCTGTACCCCCTTCTCCTCCTGTACCCCCTCCCCCCTTCTGTACTCCTCTCTCCCCTTCTGTACCCCCCTCTCTCCTCCTGTACCCCTCCCCCCTTCTGTACTCCTCTCCCCTTCTGTACCCCCCTCTCCCTCCTGTACCCCCTCCCCCTTCTGTACCCGCTTCTCCCTCCTGTACCTCCTCCCCTTCTGTACCCCCCGCCCCCTTCTGTACCCCTCTCTCCCCTTCTGTACCCCCCGCCCCCTTCTGTACCCCTCTCTCCCCTTCTCCCCCCTTCTGTACCCCCCTCTCCCATTATATACCCCCCTCCCCCTTCTGTACCCCTCTCTCCCCTTCTGTACTAGAGATGTTCCGATACCATTTTTCCTTCCCGATCCGATTCCGATACCTAAGCTCTGCTCCCGGCTGCCCTTGGGGGAAGGACGACGGGATGGGTTAATCGCAGAGACTAATCGCATGGGCGATCCTACAAAGACAATGCATGCGTGTGTGTTCCGGTGTGTGTGTGTGTTGAGGATAATTGCATGCCAATTAAAGACCTCTGAACAGGTCCTGCATTATTATTATTAATTGACAACTATGCTCAATGAGTTCACCCACGGAATGGTTGTTGGTACATTGGTTCCGCACGGACGTTCTACGTTGTTGCACTTCCTATCCAGGCTGCTCCGTTTTGTTAGCTCCTAGCAGAATGGACAATACATATTCAACATTCTCTTTTGAGACTCCGCCTCAGACTCGTTTGGCACTAAAAGCTAAACATTGTCACCGGTATGGCTGTCTGCATTATGTCATTAATTGTCGATCAGTGACGACACAGGTTAGCCACGTTAACGTGAGCTAGGTTAGCTAGCGTGAGTTACCGGTAGATGGAAAGAATGTAACGTTACTGGTGAAAAAGTTATTTACCTTGGAATACTCCTTGCCAACTTGCTGTACTTTGCTTGCAGGTCTGCAGCCATTATTGCTGGATTATGAATAGTCCAAACTTTAGCCAAGGTAACGTTAAGTTAAAACTAGCTCTTCAGCTAATGCTAAATAACACCAGCAAGCTCCCTGTCACACCGCTCTGTCGCGACGATGGAATTTAAGAAAGTATCTGCTGTTAAAATGACAAATAGCATTGACACTTTAATTCACGGTCGATTAAAAACACGTTGTTTATTAACGCTTTTATAACGCTCACTCTCTCTGTACCCCTCTCTTCCTCTGTACCCCCTCCCCCTTCTGTACCCCTCTCTCCCTTCTGTACCCCTCTCTCCCCTTCTGTACCCCCTCCTGTACCTCTCTCCCTTCTATACCCCCTCCCCCTTCTGTACCCCCTCCCCCTTCTGTACCCCTCTCTTCCCTTCTGTACCCCCTCCTGTACCTCTCTCCCCTTCTATACCCCCTCCCCCTTCTGTACCCCCTCCCCCTTCTGTACCCCTCTCTCCCCTTCTGTACCCCCTCCTGTACCTCTCTCCCCTTCTATACCCCCTCCCTCTCCTGTACCTCTCTCCCCTTCTATACCCCCTCCCCCTCCTGTACCTCTCTCCCTTCTCATACCCCCATCCCCTTCTGTACCCCCATCCCCCCTTCTATGCCCCTCTCCCCCTTCTGTACCCCTCTCTCCCCTTCTGTACCCCCCTCCCCCTTATGTACCCCTCTCTCCCCTTCTATACCCCCTCCCCCTCTTGTACCCCTCTCTCCCCTTCTATACCCCCTCCCTCTTCTGTACCCCTCTCTCTCCTTCTATACCCCTCTCTCCCTTTCTGTACCCCTCTCCCCCCTTCTGTACCCCTCTCTCCCCTTCTGTACCCCCCTCATGTACCTCTCCCCCCTTCTGTACCCCTCTCTCCCCTTCTATACCCCCTCCCCCCTTCTGTACCCCTCTCTCCCCTTCTGTACCCCCATCTCCCCTTCTATGCCCCTCTCCCCCTTCTGTACCCCCCTCTCCCCTTCTATACCCCCTCCCCCCTTCTGTACCCCCTCCCCCCTTCTATACCCCCTCTCCCCTTCTGTACCCCTCTCTCCCCTTCTATACCCCCTCCCCCCTTCTGTACCCCCTCTCCCCTTCTGTACCCCCATCCCCCCTTCTATGCCCCTCTCCCCCTTCTGTACCCCCTCCCCCCTTCTGTACCCCTATCTCCCCTTCTGTACCCCTCTCTCCCCTTCTATACCCCCTCCCCCCTTCTGTACCCCCTCCCCCCTTCTGTACCCCTCTCTCCCCTTCTGTACCCCCCTTTCCCCTTATATACCCCCCTCCCCTTCTGTACCCCCTCTCCCCTTCTATACCCCCTTCCCCCTTCTGTACCCCCCTTTCCCCTTATATACCCCCCTCCCCTTCTGTACCCCCTCTCCCCTTCTATACCCCCCTCCCCCCTTCTGTACCCCCCTTTCCCCTTATATACCCCCCTCCCCTTCTGTACCCCCTCTCCCTTCTATACCCCCCTCCCCCCTTCTGTACCCCCCTTTCCCCTTATATACCCCCCTCCCCTTCTGTACCCCTCTCTCCCCTTCTATACCCCCCTCCCCCCTTCTGTACCCCCCTTTCCCCTTATATACCCCCCTCCCCTTCTGTACCCCTCTCTCCCCTTCTATACCCCCCTCCCCCCTTCTATACCCCTCTCCCCCCTTCTATACCCCCTCCCCTTCTGTACCCCCCTCTCCCCTTCTATACCCCCCTCCCCCTTCTGTACCCCCCTGTACCCCTCTCTCCCCTTCTGTACCCCCTCTCCCCTTCTATACCCCCCTCCCCCTTCTGTACCCCCCCTGTACCCCTCTCCCCCTTCTATACCCCTCTCCCCCTTCTATACCCCTCTCCCCCCTTATATACCCCCCTCCCTTTCTGTACCCCCCTCTCCCCTTCTATACCCCCCTCCCCCCTCTGTACCCCCCCTGTACCCCTCTCACCCCTTCTATACCCCTCTCCCCCCTTCTGTACCCCCTCCCCCCTTCTGTACCCCCCTCCCCCCTTCTGTACCCCCTCCCCCCTTCTGTACCCCTCTCTCCCCTTCTGTACCCCTCTCCCCCCTTCTGTACCCCCTCCCCCCTTCTATACCCCCTCCCCCCTTCTGTACCCCTCTCTCCCCTTCTGTACCCCTCTCCCCCCTTCTGTACCCCCTCCCCCCTTCTGTACCCCCCTCCCCCCTTCTGTACCCCCTCCCCCCTTCTGTACCCCCCTCCTCTTCCCTCTGCTCTCCTTAAATTCAATTACATCCAATTGCGCCAAAGACAAACCGCGTCGTTGGCGCGACAAAGGAACACTCGCTAAAGTGTGAGCGCAAAAAACAAACTAATTGAGCAAGGGAACAATAAGCGTGAACAATGAGTGGTGATTATGGGGCGGAATTAAAACAGTCCCCATGAACAGAATCCCACGAACACGTATATAGAACAATTCATGTGGAAAAATAGGAGGGTTTGACAGGTTTGCACCTCCACCCCCACACACCGCCCTCCCTTGCACTACCTGCTGTTTTGTGCAGGTTGTGACAGGTGGCGACAGGCTTCCCGCACACCTCCGTGTCCCTCTCAGGAGGGGACAGGGAATTATCGCTACACTCATGTTCCCATTTACTGGCACAGCCAGTGTTCTGCAGCAAAGGGGCAAATCGTTCTGTTTGGCTGGAGACAAACAAACACGCCCGCACACCGAACACCTACGTGGGTAAACACAAGCCACAATCCCGCCTGCGCAATGCGTGAAACAAAAGAGCAGAGCAGATGAATGGGAACGTGGTCCCCCTCCTTGATTGGTATCTTTCAAGTCCCGCTTTGTACATTTTGATAAATCACACGTTTTTCACACGCCGTCAGTCGTTGGAACGCTTCAACGTGAGTTACCTGGTTCCACGGGTCTCTATGATTTCACATGTCGTCTGGTAACCCGGAGGTTCCCGCTTCGATTCCCGCTCCTCCCGGGCAGCATGTCAAAGTGTCCTTGAGCAAGACACTAAACCCATAATTGCTATTTTTTTATATATATATATATATATATATATATATATATATATATATCCTCAAAATAAATCCTCAATTTGAATAAAGTGATTAATCTGATTAAATTAGTAATATTTTTTTTATTAAATCAACTTTCTATATACAGTAACTCATCAGTTTCGTCAACAAAAATAATCCAATAAGGGCACGGTTGGTACGAAAGTGATGGTGCAGATAGGCTACATCATTTATGATAAATGTTTTATTAACATTTTTAGTTTTAGTCATATACTATAATAGTATAATACTATAATATTAGTGTAGCCTAATCTTTATCTGCAACTGTGAAGAAAAAACCCATTGGTTTAAACAGAATGAATAGACGCATAAAAAAATATATATATAAAAAAATATATATAGAATTCGAATGTCAACATTATGATCGAAGCTTCGAAGCATTCGGTACAGCCCTACCATTTACCATTTACATGTGCTGTTTGCACGGTATCACACAGGAAATGTTGCTTTCACATGTCATCACACACACGGCACACAGTAACTTGTAAGTCACTTTGGATAAAAGTGTCGGCTAAATTACCAAATGTAAATGTAAAGTGTCGGAGCAATGTTTCACAAGTCATAACCGTGAAAATGAAATGACGGGAGCGCAAGTGGAATCGTGTAAGTCCCATGTGAAGTGTTCTAAAGCCATAATGGAAACACGCGTTAAAAACGTGATAAACCTAGGTTTCCTGTCAGCGCAGTGAGAAGTGAGCACCCGGTACACTTGGTCCACTCTTAACAAAATAATCATGTCCTGTACGCAGAGATTGTGTTGTGTGCAATGTACCGTCACTTGCATGTGTACGTGTGCATGCATAAAATACAAGGCATAACTAGAGCTGCCACATGAATAGAAAATATATAGATTGTTTTGCATAATGCTGAAACCAGCTAAATAAAAAAATAAACAAAGACACAAAGGGATGTACATGAAGACACAAAGGCATGTACATGAAGACACAAAGACATGTACATAAATACACAAAGACATGTACATAAATACACAAAAACATGTACATAAATACACAAAGACATGTACATAAAGACACAAAGACATGTACATAAAGACACAAAGACATGTACATAAATACACAAAAACATGTACATAAATACACAAAGACATGTACATAAAGACACAAAGACATGTACATAAAGACACAAAGACATGTACATAAAGACACAAAGACATGTACATAAAGACACAAAGACATGTACATAAAGACACAAAGGCATGTACATAAAGACACAAAGACATGTACATAAAGACACAAAGACATGTACATAAAGACACAAAGGCATGTACATAAAGACACAAAGACATGTACATAAACACACAAAGACATGTACATAAACACACAAAGACATGTACATAAATACACAAAGGCATGTACATAAAGACACAAAGACATGTACATAAATACACAAAGGCATGTACATAAATACACAAAGACATGTACATAAAGACACAAAGGCATGTACATAAAGACACAAAGACATGTACATAAATACACAAAGACATGTACATAAAGACACAAAGACATGTACATAAATACACAAAGACATGTACATAAAGACACAAAGGCATGTACATAAAGGAGGCGGATGGATATTTTTTAGGCAGAATGTAACTAACACATCTGTTCCACCTGCTCTATGGACAAGTGCACTATATTGTTCTGATTTGTTACGGACAAGGACGAGATCTGAAGTACCGGCAGCTTGAGAGAGAGAGAGAGAAAACCTCAAGAAACCACAATGTGAGCTTGTCAGAGTCGGGTGGTGTTTTATTAAAGGAAGTGCTTCAATCAATTGATTTTTCTACCCATGTGGCGCCTCTCTGTATGTCTTCAGCGAAGCCGCGTGTAGATGAAGCGGAGGCACTCCTGTCCCCCCTGGTTTTCGCCCCTCCTTTCCAGCACGAGCAAGAATCTACTTATCAACCCCCCCCCCCCCCCCCCCCCCCCAAACCCTTTGATCAGCAGAACGGCCCTCGATAAGGATATATTTCACAGACTCGGCACTCCTCTTCCCTCTGTATCGTCGGTTTGGCTGATGTTTTATTTTGGTAGAGCCCGCCCCCCTTAAGAGGTTTCATGGAGACACTAACAACTCCATCTCCCTTCCTGCGTTGAAAAAATTGCCAAATATCGAAACCAGTTCATCATAATTTATGTCGATCCGCACTCCATGGCGGCAACACTTCGTTTAAATTAACGGTGAATGGCAGCCTGTGCCAATAGGGAGGTAAATAAAAAAGGGATCAATACAGTCATTGATATACAGAGTGGATCTACACAGTGGTTGAGGGCGGAATATGTTCAGTTCACCTAACCAGACATTCAGGACACGATGCCAACCGTCCACCGTCCAGAGACGGACGATGCAGCCGAGCCGTGTCCGGTTTTAAAGGTACATGTGTCTGTACAGCAGACTGTGTTCATGCATACACTGTACAGTCTGTGTCTACAGCGGCTTGGCATAACATTCTGGGCCCTATTATATATATATATATATTAGTGCTGTCAATAGATAAAAAAAATTAACTAATTAATCTCACAATTTTCTGTAATTAATCTAGATTAATCTAGATTAAAAATAGCATTTTTCTACTTAAAACCGAAGCTTGTAACAGATATTTACTTGAGTAAAATCATGGAATTAATGTAAAATTAACACAAATAAAGTATATTTAGATTCAAAGACTATTTTAATAGCTTTCTTTGAATACAGTTTCTCTCCTGTGAAATACAAATGTTCAACAAAACCATCAACATCGACTCAGCTAGACCTCTTTCTTATATCCGCGGCGCTAAGATTGAAGATTTTTCACTCCATTAATCTAGATTAATTTATTGTAATGCTTTAAATAATTTAAATTAATCTCCAAAGTTAAAGCATTAACTTTGACAGCCCTAATATATATATAATATATAGAAATAAATTAATCTAGATTAATGGAGTGAATTTTTTTTTTTTTTTATTAGTGTAATAGCTAATGCACTGTTTGAAATCTCACCACATTTCAACCCTCCTTTCTCAACATACTTTAGCCTACAATTAATGTGATACTTTTGCTATGGTTAATAATGAGGTTTGCTTGGGGTATCAAGAACATTATTGTCCTCGAGTTTATGAGGAATTTATAAATGTTAAAACTGTCAATTGGTACCACACAAATTGAACAAGTGAACACAATAAAACTTCTCTGAGTTACTATTGATAGCTCCTTATCTTGGTCTAAAACATATAAATAATATTGTCATTAAAATGGGTAGAGGAATTTTTATGACTAGGAAATGTTCTGCTTTTATCACTCCCTCCATAATGAAATCTGTTATTCATTCTTTGGTTTTGTCTCATTTAGAATACTGCCCTGTTATCTGGTCGTCAGCTACAAAATCGAATTTAAAAAAGTTGCAGGTTGCTCAGAATAAAGCGGCTCGCCTGGTACTAGGCTGTTCATACAGGACAAGTATTGGTTTTATGCATGAACATCTGACATGGCTGATGGTTGAAGATAAAGTATCGATGAGTCTTCTAATGCTGCTGTGGAACATTATTAGCACTGGTAAGCCATCTAGCTTGGCTCAGCAGTTAGAAATGACTTCTGAACATGGTTACAACACTAGAGGGGCCGCTTCTGGTAACATCAGAACAAAATCAGCACCAAAATCAAATTTTCTCAACTCACTGGCATATATATAGTCAATAGCACTCTGGAATGCTCTGCCGAAAAACATCTCATCCACAATACATAATAAAATTACTTTCAAAACAAATATTAAGGGATATCTTGCAAACATGTCAAGTATGTAACTGTTATCTGTGTATTATATATATATATATATATATATATATATATATATATATATATATATATATATATATATATATATATATATATATATATATATTTTTGTTTGTTTGTTTGACGGGAATGTTAGATTTTATAATGTGAATTTGTATATTTGTATTAATTTTTAATTTGTGTTTTGTCAAGTATGTAACTGTTATCTGTGTATTTTATCTTTTTTTGTTTGACTGGAATGTTAGATTTTATAATGTGAATTTGTATATTTGTATTAATTTTTAATTTGTGTTTTGTTTACATTTTTATTCGTATTCTTTGTTGTACATTTGTATTGTATTTTTTTTGTCTAGGACCCCAGGAAGACTAGAGGCTCTTTTATGAGTCTCTAATGGGGATCCTTTAATAAACATAAACATACAGGGTTGAAATGGCCTCTTAACCTGATTATAATATACCATATTGACATATATCATCAAATCGTGTTGTACTTTTATTGAAGAAAAAAAATTAACGCACCAGTATTAGTAACACAATGGAACAAAAAACAAGGTAAGCTGATCTTTTTCATTCAATTGTCATGTACCATAGCCCACTGGCCTATCTCTAACATAATTTAACCATGTCAAAGTGAAAATAGAACCATACAGTAGGTTCTATTTTAATTACCGTAATTTTCTGACTATAACCCGCGCCTTTTTTCCCATTTTTCGACCCTGCGGCTTATATAACGCTGCGGCCACTAGGGGACCTCCTAAATCTATGGATTTTACAGGTTACAGTCCACCACCTTTAACTCTCACTCACTCTTCTCTCACAGGCACACAGCTGCTGCTGCAGTGCACGCCTTGCCCCTCCTCCTCCCCCTCACAGACCCATGTCAACAAACCCTTACGGCAAGAGTCGAGTGCATGAGCAGCTCAGAGCTCCTCTTTCAACATAACTGAAGCATTAAACAAAATGGCAGAGTCAAGTTTAGTTAGTTTAGTTTAATACATGAGGCATTGTCTAATGTTATCTAGCTGGCTAGCTACTGATAGCTCCTGATATCAACGTCTGATATCATCAGTTTGGCATTCGTTTTCGCAGGTGCTGGCTAGCGTTGGCTAACTAGCTATTGTTGTTCCGTGAGCTAACATTAGCTACCTAGCTAACGTTACTGTTTAAACAAAATGACCCAGTCAACTATTCACTTTAGTTTAATACATGAGGCATTGTCTAACGTTATCTAGCTGGCTAGCTACTAATAGCTCCTGATATCAACGTCTGATATCATCAGTTTGGCATTCGTTTTCGCAGGTGCTGGCTAACGTTGGCTAACTAGCTATTGTTGTTCCGTGAGCTAACGTTAGCTACCTAGCTAACGTTACTGTTTAAACAAAATGACCCAGTCAACTATTCATTTTAGTTTAATACATGAGGCATTGTCTAACGTTATCTAGCTGGCTAGCTACTGATAGCTCCTGATATCAATGTCTGATATCATCAGTTTGGCATTCGTTTTTGCAGGTGCTGGCTAGCGTTGGCTAACTAGCTACCGTTCCGTGAGCTAACGTTAGTACCTAGCTAACGTTACTGTTTAAACAAAAATGTTAATAAACGGGAGCTTCCTCAAACAGCCATCTCTTTCCCGACAATCCCCTCTGTGCATGAACCCTTACATGTGGTTAGGCCTGCCACGATAACACATTTTGCTGGGCGATTAATTGCCCCCGAAAATATCGCGATAAGCGATATTATTGCGACCGGTTAGAGAATTTTTTTTTGAGAAATTTATTTCCCAAAAGTTCTCAATTTTCTTTAAAAAATTCACTAATATAATGATAATAGCATAATAATGCAAGGACACCGTTTCAAAGTGCAATAAACTTTCATTTAACATTGGAAGACATTTTAAATATCCTAAATAAAAAAATGCTCAGTTTGATTGTTTATTATAAAACAAACTGAAACTGGAAACAAGCCCTCTGTCTGGCTTTTTGTGTCATCCTTTTAACATGTACAAACATGTATTATTAATGTAACTTGCGCCACGGTAGGGCCTACCATGTACAGAATGTTAATAAAGTGTGAGGAAAAAACTGGAAACGTAATAAATAAAAAAAATAAAAAATCAGCACAGGATAAACTAGGGATGGGCAAAAAGAATCCAGATCGATTGATCACATGATGTACTCGAGTACTCGTGGAGGAAAACGCTGTACAAAATAAACGTATTTTCCGGTGTTTTAGACTTTTATTTTGAAGCCCACCGCTCCGTCTTTTCCGGTGTTTTCGACTTTTATTTTGAAGCCCACCGACCGGACCGGAAGTATTGTTGTGATTATCCTAGCAGAACCTATGAGCAGATAACTTGTCTCGTCCGGTTCTGTGTTTTTGAGCTAATGATAAAACAAATGTTGAGATTGTTGGTGAACAACTAACGTTAGGTTAGTTTTAACTAGAGGTGGGCATAGATTAATTTTTTTAATCTAGATTAATCTATCTGCAATCCTGGATTTAATCTAGATTAATCTAGATTAAAATGGCTAAAAAAAAGAAGAAAAAAACCTGCCGAAGGCATTCAAAATATGTGTGTTCCTTATGTTTCTCAGGCCAGGTGGCCCATTACACCATGAGCCCATCTCCCGTTTCCAAAATGCATTACAGACTGTTTGAAAAAGCTGTTTTGCTATGATAATTGGTAATGAAATATCAAAATAATGTTCAATAAGATGTACTTGTGTTTAATAAGTTGTTTTATTCAGAAGTTAACACAAATAAATAATATTACCAGTACAGTACAGTATCTAGCACACTCTCAGGAGCAAAACAGAAAGAATAATTTCAAACTGTGACATGGCTTGAATCAACTGCTCCAGTGGAGTTGCTCAGTGGCCAATGGTGTCAACTGTGGTTGTACTGGGCAGCTCCCACGTGTGAATGGAACTGTGTGAATGTGAAGCAGGGCGTTCCTGAAAAAGAGCATCTGTGCTCAGCGAACCTACCCTGGGTAAATAAAGGTAAAAAAAATAAAAATGTAAAAAAAAAAAAAAATTAGATTAATGCGTTAATTATATTATCGCGCGATACTAGTATAGCGTTAACGCAGCACGTTAACGCCGTTAACGGCCCAGCTCTAGTTTTAACGTTAGCTACTAACGTTAGATGCTCTACTACAGGCAATCAACGATGAGGAGGAAGCGTCAAATCCGTATATAATAGAATAGTAGCCCTGTGGTGCGTAGGCACGACTCGAAACTACCTGTTATAATAAATTAATTCATGTTTAACTTGTCCCCGTGTCCAGTCCTTTGACGAGCCCCACCCGTTCATTGTAAACAATGATGCATGTAATTGTATTAACGTTATTCTGTGTTGTAGCTATGCTATACGTTGTATTTCGTTTGTTAGCTATTTAGCTAATGTTGTTAGCATTGAATGAGCATCAACGCTCGATCTTTCATCTTTATTTAGCAGTCCAGTTTCTCCGGGCAGTAGCGAGTAACTACTTGGGTCTAAAAATAGCTAACGTTACACTACAAATAACGCTACTTGGTTAAAAGGAGCAACACTATTGAGAAATGTAGTTAAGCTATGTGGCGTTGCCCCACGGAGCTCCCGTGCTGTGCTCTGTAGTAAGGCCAGCGGAGAGTGACTGACAAGGGGTACTGGTTCCGCCTCATTAAAACAAACGCGCAAATAGCAATTAATCGCGCCGTCAAAATCATTGCATTCATTTTAATTATCACGGCAATTAATCAATTTATTGCTTATCGCGGCAGGCCTACATGTGGTAATTAAACATTAAAACACCTGCGGCTTATAGTCCAGTGCGGCTTATATATGTACACATCATTAAATTTAGCTGCTGCGGCTTATATTCAGGTGCGCCTTATAGTCCGAAAATTACAGTAGATCACGTGACCTTAACCCAAAAAATTTGAAGAGTTCGCAGTTTTCTTTAATGAAAAAATATCATTGATTAGAGCAAGCATTGCCTCTGATATAGATCTGGCTGTGAGTGGAAACCCACCTGAGATAACTATGGGGGAATTCACATGTATTACATTACCTGACCTCTGTAAGATTGTCTCTGAGTGTAATTCCGCCACCTCCTGCCTTGATCCTATACCAACAGCATTTCTCAAGCGGGTGTTCGATAGTGTCTCAAATCATGTCCTTGAAATTATAAATATGTCGCTTCAAACAGGCACTTTTCCAGATGCATTTAAAACGGCTGTAGTAAAACCACTACTAAAGAAAACAAACTTAGATGTAAACGAACTAAAAAGCTATAGGCCAATATCGAACCTTCCATTTATCAGCAAAATATTAGAAAAGATAGTCTCAGTACAAATAAACTCCTTTCTCAAAGATAATAACATCATGGAGGAATTACAATCAGGTTTCAGAACAAATCACAGCACTGAAACTGCCCTTACTAAAATAGTTAGCGACCTCAGGCTAAACTCTGATGCTGGCAAAGTCTCAATTCTTGTCCTATTGGACCTTAGTGCAGCGTTCGATACGATTTACCATAATATCCTGATCAGTCGTCTTGAAAGACTGGTTGGCTTTTCCGATCATGTACTAAATTGGCTCATAACATACATTAAGGGGAGAAGGTTCTATGTTAAGCTTGGAGACAATGTATCCGAGAAACATGACAGCCACTTTGGAGTTGCACAAGGAAGCTGCCTTGGTCCATTACTCTTCTCACTATATATGCTGCCCCTCGGGGACATCATTCGAGACCACAATGTATGCTTCCATAGTTATGCTGATGATACACAACTATATATCTCCGCAGAAACAAATAACACTACAGCCATACAGTCCATTACAAACTGTCTGTTAGCAATAAACAAGTGGATGAACAATAACTTCCTAAAATTAAACGAAAGCAAGACGGAAATCCTATTGATCGGCCCAAAAGCGAAAAGGGAAGTGCTGTGTGAAAATCTGGGGAGTCTGTCAGCCTATGTAAAGACTGAGGTTACAAGCCTAGGTGTCATCTTGGACTCAGACCTGACCTTTAAGTCTCATATTAATAAGGCCATGAAAACGTCATTCTTCCACCTAAGAAACATAGCGAAAGTAAGACCTTTCGTAAATAAAAAGGATGCAGAGACACTGATTCATGCTTTTGTCTCAAGCCGGCTTGACTATTGTAATGCACTGTTCACTGGTCTTCCCAAAGCAACCATTGGGAAGCTTCAGCTTATCCAAAACTCTGCAGCTCGATTACTAACTCATACAAAGAGAAGAGAACATATCACTCCAGTCCTAGCCACTCTGCACTGGCTTCCAATAACTCATAGAATTGATTTTAAGGTCCTTTTCCTGACATATAAAGCTCTTAATGAGCAAGGCCCAAAATACATAGCAAATTCCCTAGTTAGTTATCTGCCCTCAAGAACGCTACGGTCATCCACTACAGGTTTACTAGACACACCCAGAAACCAAAAGAGGATAGGAAGTAGAGTTGTTCCGATACCGATACCGGTATCGGAAATGCCGCCGATACTGCCTAAAATGCTAGTATCGGTATCGGCGAGTACACGTAAATTCTAGCCTCCGATCCCATGATGTAATTTATCTCCTGCCGAGTCCTGCGGAGAGTGAGGATTATAAAATGAACATGTTTTAAAGTGTGATGCTGTGTCATTTTAACAGCAGATACACTTTCTTAAATTCCATTGTCCCCGACAGTGCGGTGTGACGGGGAGCTCGGACGGGAATCGGGATGTGTTTGGCTGGTGTTATGATAGCATTAGCTGGAAAGATAGCTAGTTGGAACAACATCCGCTTTTAACGTTACATCAAATCAGATGATCGCCTGTCCTTTCTCCAGGACCTAACACTGTCCGTGACCGTCTATCAACAATAATGCACCCACGGTGAATTGTATTTAAGTTAAGTAGCTACGGACTAGCGTTAGCTGACTATTACTAACGTTATCTTAATGTCACTGCGGGAAGGCGAGCTAGGTCAGTTAGCTTAGCTTGATAACGTTACCGTGTCTAAAGTTGGTGCTATTCACATAATCCAGCAATAATGGCTGCAGACCTGCAAGCAAAGTACAGCAAGTGCCAAAGGATAAGAGTCTGAGGCGGAGTTTCAAAAGAGAATGTTGAATATTTATTTTGCATCAAAAACCACAACATGAACGTTCTATCTGCCACTAGCTTACAGACTGAATAGGGTATATCTGCAGAGCCACTGAGTAGCGAGTGCAACACCGTTTAATGTCCGTGTGGATCATTGGAGTAGGGTATATCTGCAGTGCTGCAGCCCATACTCATTGATTAATGATACTAATACAAATCTATACAATCACCTGTTGTTGAATAAATACCATACGTTCTAGTTATTACTAAAAAACAGTATAACAGTATCTGAAAAAAAAAAAAGTATAATTTATATAATTTTTTTTTTTATTTTTTTTTTATGCACTGGTATCGGATAAATATCGGTATCGGCCGATACCCAAAGCTTAGGTATCGGAATCGGATCGGAAAGGGAAAAATGGTATCGGAACATCTCTAATAGGAAGTATGGCATTTGCCAACTACCCAAAACTATGGAACACACTACCAACACACATCAGAAACGCCAGCTCCATACACATTTTTAAAGGAAAATTAAAAACGTACCTATACAGTCTAGCTTACAAATAGTGTACCATGCCTTAGGGAAAGCGAGTATCTTATTGAAATGTTTTTATTATTATGTTTTTATTTTTTATGTATTGATCTTTTACTGAAATGTTATTTTACTGTACTTTGCCTATTGCCGTACTTTTATTACTGTTGTCTTATTAATGTGATGCTTTATTTTTAGTACCCGGAGCTGCTAACTGGCTAACGTTATGAGAGCTAACGTTGCTACCTGCTGTACCCGGAGCTGCTAACTGGCTAGCTGACGTTATGAGAGCCAACGTTGCTACGTACTGTACAAGTGCATTGGTTTAGTGCACTTCCTACTTCCGGTTGCTGCTAAACAAGTACAAGTGCATTGGTTTAGTGCACGTTATGAGAGCTAACGTTGCTACCTACTAGATATTGGTTTAGCATTGGTTTAGTGCACGTTATGAGAGCTAACGTTGCTACCTACTAGTTATTGGTCTAGTGCACTTCCTACTTCCAGTTGCTGCTAAACAAGTACAAGTGCATTGGTTTAGTGCATTTCCTACTTCCTAACTGGCTAACGTTATGAGACATAACACAAAGACGCTATGGCTTGGATAAGCCTTATGGACCCAACCCTTTAGATGAGGGAACGGGTACATACGCACACAATACGCGACCACTAATAAAAACGTAACTACACTAACGTTATGAGAGCTAACATTGCTACCTACTGTACAAGTGCATTGGTTTAGTGCATTTCCTACTTCCGGTTGCTACTGAACGGACATGTTTGTGCGGACCAGTTCTCCCAAACTGGTCAGCAAATGACTGTTTTCATTTTTACGTTATTATTATTATTTTTTTTAAACATTGATCTTAACTGATCACTGTGACTTTATTGCTTTTATCGTTATATATGCCTATGTTTGTGTACAGCACTTTGAGCTACATGACATGTATGAAAGGTGCTTTATAAATACTTACTTACTTACTTACTTACTTACTTACTTACTTACTTACTTACTTACTTACTTACTTACTTACTTACTTACTTACTTACTTACTTACTTACTTACTTACTTACTTACTTACTTACTTACTTACTTACTTAACATTGGCATTATACCCCTTCTCAGTCCCTGGTTAACTCGGCCGACCTTTGACCCTCTGAAAATGATGGTGGATCATCTGGCATTAACATTACTGTCCGTTGAAGGTGGTTGTGGACTATAACCGAAGCCAGTGGTGAATCATGAGATCGCAAGGAATCCATTGATAACAGACATGTCATAGCTTACTGGGAAAGGGGCTAATCTATTGCTCTATCGAGGTTGAACTGTCTTTACCGTGACACCTCAATGTCAAATTATTGGATCGCTTGGAATAACTTTTAATGGCCACTTCATGAGCTCAACGTGTCTCGCGTCCTCTGTAACGGATGAGGGACGTGCCGGTGTTCCGCTCTCGGTGGCTGTTTCTGAAAGCGAAGGCCGTGTGTTTCCGTGTGTAATGTTGATAGATAATGTCACGTGACATTGTTGCTGTCATGCTGATTCATTTACGATACCGAATCACTCGTGTTATACAATGAAAATGCTCCAAGCTATCCTGGCCGACTGCCTTCAGACTGAACAACTGCCATTCTTAAACTCTAAAAATGTGTTGAACGTTTAGTTTAGAAAGCAGTTGTTTTCCCTCAGTTTTCTGTCTCTTTCCTTTCTGTTTTGGTTCCCTTTCTTGACAGAGAGGAGCATCAGCAGGCGGACTAAACCATTCTGCGCCTTTTGAAAGGGGAGAGAGGGGCCTCCACAATTTTTTCATCATTATTTTTATATATACAGTATACTGTATATATACAAAGTTAATTCTCTCAACCAATTTTAACGCAGTTGACATAAATTACTTAGCCATTTCAAAATGGCAAGCAAAAACATTTCATTCCAGGCTTTTTGGAGGGCCCTCCCCACCTTGGGCCCTGGATAGTCTGTTGTCCCCCCCCCCTCCACCACCACCACCACGTGTGTCAGAACGCCGCGTGAGGCCGGGAACGCTTTCTTTCTTTCTGTCTCTTGTTCCCACTTCCACCTTCTACTTCCTGAGGCACCAAATATTTTTTTAAGGCAGCACTGAAAGGAAGGAGAGAAATGCAATTACTGGTAAATAGAGCCTCCCTGCTATTGCAAATTTGCCCAGGGTCCTGAAATTATTCCTCACATGTGTGCGTGTGTGTGTGTGTGTGTGTGTGTGTGTGTGTGTGTGTGTGTGTGTGTGTGTCTCACATGGTGTGTGAATCATTGAGGCTGTACCATTAAAGCTTATCAGCCTCCAGTGGGGCTGCTCTGTGTCCAGACCCTCTCCTCTCCCCCCCCCCCCCCCCCGGGTGCCTCTGAGCGGCTGCCCACACGCTTCGCTCCTAACTACCCCCCCCCCCCCCACCTGCCTCCTGCTCCCAGGTAAAACAGTTCTCATTAGCATAGCCGAGGCACCGCTGGTCCGTGGCTTTTAAAGACAAAAGGCGGGACCGCCCCCGCTCACCGCTAATAACATAGATGTAGGTTGTTGGCGGAGCAGTGAACAGGGCTCGCCACGTTCACCTTGACCTCCCTCCATGTTCTGCTACTCGCTTCCCCTTCGGCCTCCTCTCACAAGTCCGGCCCTCCCTCTGAGAATCTATTCAAAGCCGGACACGGAATAATTATGACAATTGTATCCAAAGCGACTTCTTGCTGTACGACAAGTCAGCAGGAAGGGTACAACTCTTTCTTTCAGTAACAATGTTCAAACAGTGTTGAAACTTGGGTGCTACAGTCTTGAGTGCAGTAGAGACATATTATTATAGTAAGTAGTAATATAGGCAAGGAAGTATATTTTGTGGCAAAGTGCATGATAGTAAAAGAAGGTTTGTGTTTCTTTCATTTCTTTTTTTCATTTCAGATATTGATTGAAGAAGACAGTGTTTTTAGTCGACGGTGGAAAATTCGTTAGGGTTCGTCTGTCCTAATTGTGGTGGGAAGTTCGTTGCACCATTGTGGATCAAGGACCAAGAATAGCTGGCTTCTCTTTGATGACATATTGTTATGTAAGAGGCAGACGGGTGGTTATATCTCAGAGTCAGTCAGTGCCATTGTCATATGAATGAATGAGTTTATTTCGAACATAAATGAAAAACAAATTAAAAAAATTAAAAAATATATATAAAACAATAAAGTAATAAACAGATTAAAAAACAAACAAACAAGCAAAACAGTAATGTTCGAAAAGGAGTAGGATGAAGTGTAAACGTATGTATTCCTAGTCCTACCCCCTTCACACTCTATTATCTTATGCAACTCATATTAACTCATTTTCATACAACCCAAATTTCCACAGTATGAAAAGAAAATATTATGAAAAGAAAATATCAGTAATGATACTAATGATAATCCTGCCGATATGGTGCGAAGGTACGGTATGGTATATTATACGTTAATGGTCTCAATGAGTTTGATAAATTGTGTTTTGAAGTACCGCCTTTTTAGATTACGTTTAATTCCTGACAAACGTGAAGGATGTTAGTTTCTCTGTCTCACAGTGGAATGATTAGATAAGACACACATACTGGACACAAAAGAACAAAATAAGCAGCGCCTCAAGGAGATGTTTTCCCCAAAGGGCTCAATACGATGTTCCTTTCGGATTTCCATTCAGAAATATAACCACTATCTTGTTTTTTACTTTAGCTCTTGCTGAAAAAGGTAGGATGGATGACTCATAAACTAGCATCATCATCTCACCCCCGCTTCTCTCTCTCTCTCTCTCTCTCTCTCTCTCTCTCTCTCTCTCTCTCTCTCTCTCTCTCTCTCTCTCTCTCTCTCTCTCTCTCTATCTCTCTCTCTCTCTCTCTCTCTCCATCACATCCTCTCTAACAACCTAAATCCATTTAAACATCCACTGAAATCCATTCACTCTCCTCATCCCCCAAGATGCGTTTCTGTTTTTCCAAACCTCTCTCTCTCCGTCCGCTCGGTGATAAAACTACAGGACCGCCAACCGCTGAGTGATATCGGTAATTATACCCCCCTTTAGTGCAGGTCCCCCGAATGCCACGCGCCATATTCTTCGGCGGGTGATGAGATTTGTTATTAGAGGGAATGGCCCCGAGGACGGAACCACAGTGACAGCAGAGACCCGTCCCCTCATATTGGAGAAGCGGCTTAATGTGATTTCCAATAGGCTCCACACATTATTGTGCCTTCGCCACGGTGCTTCCATCACTCCGGGGCCAGGGATGATCAAGAAGCTGAAAGGAGGCCTGACCGATGTGACACGAAGCCCCCCTATTTTCTCCCCATCTCGAGAATCACAGGGCTGAGATATAAGAACGTCTGGAGAGGCTGTAATTTAGCAGGGAACATCTTGTTGATCGACCGGTTCCCCTTGATTATTTCATCTTTTCTCGTTTGTTTATATTTAGTTCCGTCGCCTGCATGTTTTCTTTTTTCTTTTCCTCAGGCAAAGTTTCACGTTGCAGAAATACTGTAGTTTGATGTTTAGATTGATGTTTTTCATCCACTTTCATCACTTTCTGAAATAAATATTACGGGGGGCGGATTTTCTGTGGAGATGGTAGCAGCAAGTCAGCCCTCCACACCTATTTAGTTCACTGCAATAATGTCTTGTATTAAAGGAACACGCCAACATTATGGGAAATGCACCTACCGTCTTCTCCGGAGTCAGACAAGAAGATAGAAACCAATTTCATCTCTGTGCGTTCAGGTGACAGCTATCCGGCTGCAAGCTAGCCTAGCTTAGCACAAATGAGCACAAAAACTAGACTAGTGGTCCGTATCCACTTCCATTCCTTTGTGCTAAGCTAGTTTGCAGCTTGATAGAGGAAACTGGTATCTATCTTCTTGTCTGACCCGGTAAGCCCATTTCCCATAACGTCGGTCTGTTCCTTTAACATCATT